>NW_026069142.1:0-4060 GCF_014885135.2 Alexandromys fortis
GGAACTAGCTCTTGTAGACCAGGCTGGCCTCGAACTCACAGAGATCTGCCTGCCTCTGCCTCCAGAGTGCTGGGATTAAAGGCGTGCACCACCACCGCCCGGCCTGTTTAGTGTTTTATGTGCATCAGTGTTTTGCCATGTGTGTTGGGTCACATGGAACCAAAGTTACAGATAGTTATGAGCTGCCATGCGGGTGCTGGGAATTTTCAAACCCTGGCCCTCTGGAAGAGTAGCCAGAGCTTTTAACTGCTGAGCCATCTCTTCAGCCTCCTGTCTAGATCTTGATTCAAACAAACTGTTAAAAACAAAACGCAATCCCAGCACTCGGGAGGCAGAGGCAGGTGGATCTCAGTGAGTTCAAGACCAGCCTGGTCTACAAGAGCTAGTTCCAGGACAGGCTCCAAAACCACAGAGAAACCCTGTCTCGAAAAACAAAAAAAACAAAACAAAACAAAAAAACAAAACCCAAGAAAACCTGAATGCTGTTACTTCATATTAAAACTGTTAGCTGTCTTAGAGGTGACCCATCTCTAAGTGGAATATTTAGTGGAAACCGAGTAAGTCTCTACAAGACATAGACGTGAAGACTGTAACCAGACTTCAAAGCAACCCACTGGCACAAGACTAAAGTCAGAGGACAGGATATATGGCTCTATCAGACCAGCATTATTCTCTTTATTTCTGTGTATTTGTCACAATTTCCATGGTAAAATTATTTCTTCAAAATAAGAATTGTTTTGATACTGTTATATCAACTCCTTTCTTACAAAGAGTTCCATGGAAGAAAAATAGTATTTTGGCTGTAATACACTGACTAGTGAATTAAGTTAAACTATATGCGTTATTACTTAGACATCATCTTTAAAGACTGTAAGTTACTGCAGGTTTGTGGGATCTATGAAACCACAGAAAGTCAGACTTGCCATACAACAGCAGAAAACTGATAAAGCACGCGGTCGGCTTCTAACTGCCCTATCTAGGAGCTCAGTCACCTTTTCAGCAGGTCATTTGGTTCCTGGGGAAATAATGCTCCTTGGCCAGTGAAGCAGAGGCACCACACGTGGTAAGTGTGCAGGCAAGGATTCAACTCGTTCCATTACCAGTTTTGACCCTGAATACGTAATTCCCCCTTTGTCCTCTACCTTTGCAATGAAGATTTATCTCCTAATTGCTGGCATTAGTTCACAAAGATTTTCTTTCTTGGTTGCATGTAATAAAAATAATGGTAGATTGTATCCAAGATTCAACATGGTATACTACTTTCCAATTTTTGTTTTAAGATTATTCTGAAAGACTAAATTTTTCCTCTCTCTCTCTCTCTCTCTGGCTTTCTGAGACAGAGTTTCTCTGTAGCTTTGGAACCTGTCCTGGAACTCACTTTATAGACCAGGCTGCCCTTGAACTCAAGAGATCTGCCTGCCCCCGCCTCCCAAGTGCTGGGATTAAAGGCATGGGCCACCACTAAAAGACTAATTTGCAACTTAAAAATTTCAATGTCTGAGCAATTTTTTTTCTTTTGACCGAGTCTCTTGTAGTCCAGGTTGCCCTAGAACTCAGTATGTAGGCAAGGGTCACTGTGAACTCTGAAGGTCCTGCCCACACCTCCCAGATGCTAGGGTTGATGTAGACAAAGCCATGCCCAGGTGTGAGCAAAGTATTTCCAACACATCATGAAGAAATTCTGAGACAAATTAGTTTTGTAAAAAATGTTTTATCAATTCTATTTTTGTATAAAACACAAGGGAGAAACTTGGCCAATCAACACATGACCATGACCACAGGGAAAGGGACTTATCAAACTTCACAAGTCTAAAAACATACAAATGTTTCTTTTATCTTGTCTACAGCAATTGTCTATGCTTTTCCACTGAACTGTTCTTAAAGTTTCCACACAATCCCACAGATGTCCACTGTCCAGCTACAGACAGTAACGGGGAGCAGGTGGTTAAATCACTTCCTAAGCAGTTTTCTGCTGTCCCTTCTTTCCAATCAGAGATTTGTGGATGTGCGGAATCACACCTAGAATGAAATTCAAGAAGTTTTGTTAGTACACTATGATAACATTCTGAATATTTTAATGCTTTAGTGCTAAAGTAAACAAGCAATTATACAAAGGATGGAATTTATTTAAATCACCTTTCATATTTGGATCCTATTAAACCTATAGGAGCCCGGAAGCAACTGCAGCCACTACTAGGTTCTGGAAGCACCTGGTAACTCCATCTTTACAGACCGTACAGAACACTTTGGTCCTGCCAAGACTATCCTAACAAGCAACGTCTCAGGACATGTTATTTCTCTAGCATAGTTCAAAATGTATGGGCCAGTACTTTAAACCTTAGGCTTGCAGTATCACAAAAGTAAACAACAAGCTAAAATAAAAATAGCACTGCCCATGGCAAGGGGACAAATATTTACTCAGACCACTATGAGAAGAGGCCTAGAGGGTCCTGAGTTGTGGCTCAATTGTAGCATTTATGGGGACCCAGGTTCACAGCACCAACAGAACTGTAGTACACTTAACACTTGTGGACCTAAAAGTCATACGTTCCACTGACGCTGAGGATCACTGATCTGAAGGATGTTAATTAGAAATACTGTAGACTTAATAACACATACCGCCCCCAGCTATGGTAGCCTTGATGAGCGAATCCAGCTCTTCATCACCTCGGATTGCAAGCTGCAGGTGACGTGGAGTGATGCGCTTCACTTTGAGATCCTTGGAAGCATTACCTGCCAACTCTAGCACCTCAGCCGTGAGGTACTCCAGAATGGCGGCACTGTACACAGCAGCAGTGGCTCCCACCCGTCCATGGCTTGTGGTGCGAGTCTTCAAGTGTCTGTGGATCCGGCCCACAGGAAACTGAAAAAGAGACGTCTTTCTTGTTGGGAGGCACTGCAGTGCTTGAGTATAACTGAAGGCTTACCCCTGTTATGGGCAAATTTACTCGGTAGTTAATAGTCCTAGCACCTAGATGGATGTGCTACTACTCAGCACATCTTCAATTTTTGAGCAATGCAGTTCATTGTAAAAATGAGTTTACCATTCTGTTATCAATTACATGTTTAATAAAGCCCAATAATCACAATTGTATCTGATCAATTTTCACATAAAAGTCACATGACTTTCAACCTTCACCCACCATTCTCCTCTGACCCTAACTCTGTTCTTTCTCAATTTTATTTTATTTATTTATTTTGGTTTTTCGAGATAGGGTTTCTCTGTAGCTTTGGAGCCTGTCCTGGAACTAGCTCTTGTAGACCAGGCTGGCCTCGAACTCACAGAGATCCGCCTCCCTCTGCCTCCCGAGTGCTGGGATTAAAGGCGTGTGCCACCACTACCAGGCCAAGAGCTCATTCTTTTTTTTAAAAAAAAAAAATTTATTTATTTAGTATACAATTTTCTTTCTGCGTGTATGCCTGAAGGCCAGAAGAGGGCACTAGACCTCATTACAGATGGTTGTGAGCCACCATGTGGTTGCTGGGAATTGAACTCAGGACCTTTGGCAGAGCAGGCAATGCTCTTAACCTCTGAGCTATCTCTGCAGCCCAAGACCTCATTCTTAAGGAGTGTCTCCAGAAGCAATTATAATTTTAAGAGCACAATCAATGCCTTATTTCTGTTTCGTAATGTTAGTAAGGTGTGCTTTCTAGCATGTAGCAAGACAGCCAAACCATCTCTTACTGAGCTTTAGAGACCACAAAGAACTGTATTTTAAACTTATTTTATGTGTATGGGTGTACAACATGTGAGCCTAGTTCCTTCAAAGGCCACTGGATCCCCTAAAACCGGAAGACAGTTGTGATCTCCCATATGGGTGCTTGGAATCAAACCAGGATCTTCTGGAAGAAGTCAGTTCTCTTAATAGTTGAGCCTTTCTCCTGTCCTACAATGAGGCCTTTAAGACAATGTCTTAGGAAGGGTGGGTTGTGCATGGTGCACACCTTCGATCTCATCCCTGGGAGGCAGAGGCAGACAGACTTCTGAGTTTGAGGCTAGCCTAGTCTACAATGCAAGTTCCAGGACAGCCAGTACTACACAGTGAAACACTGTCTCAAA
>NW_026069142.1:8802-10322 GCF_014885135.2 Alexandromys fortis
AAAAAAAAAAAAAAAAAAAAAAAAGAGGAGACAGGGCCTTGCTAAGTTTTCAGGCAGATGCCCAGCAATTCTTTGTACAGGACCATGCATACCTCTTAAAACAACTTAGTGGCTGGCATACAACTGGAAGCTAGCACTGGGGAGAGAAGACATTAGGATAACAAGCTTGAGGACAACTTAGGTTATAGGACCCTGTCCCCTGTCTACAAACACTGGTTCCTAAACAAAACAAATAAAAAATATTTTGACCCCTTTGGATGTCAGTGTGGCGATTTCGCAGAAAACTAGGAAACAACCTTCCTCAAGGCCCAATAATACCACTTTTGGGTATATATCCAAAGGATGCTCAATCGTGCCACAAGGACATGTGCCCAACTATGTTCATAGCAGCTTTGTTTGTCATAGCCAGAACCTGGAAACAATCTAAATGCCCCTCAACCGAGGAATGGATAAGGAAAATGTGGTATATTTACACAACAGAGTACTACACAACAGAAAAAAATAAGGACATCTTGAATTTTGCAGGAAAATGGATGGAGCTAGAAAACATCATTATGAGTGAGGTAACCCAAACCCAGAAAGACAATTATCACATGTACTCACTCATAAGTGGTTTTTAAACATAAAGCAAAGAAAACCAACCCATAAATCATAATCCCAGAGAACCTAGACAACAATGAGAACCCTAAGAGATACATACATAGATTTAATCTATATGGGAAGTATAAAAAGACAAGATCTTGTGAGTAAACTGGGAACATGGGGACCTTGGGAGAGGGTTGAAGGGGAGGAGAGAGGCAGGGAGGGGAGTAGAGAAAAATGTAGAGCTCAATAAAAATTAATTAAAAAAAAAGAAAAATACAAAAAAAATTTTTGAAAGGGACCATCTATGTTCTTGTGTTTCTTATTCTTTTAGAGCATGAATCTCATCCACAGCACTAATTTTTTTTTAAGATTTATTTATTTATTATGTGTACAGTGCAGGCCCAAAGAGGGCACCAGGCCTCATTACAGATGGCTGTGAGCTACCATGTGGTTGCTGGGAATTAAACTCAGGACCTTTGGAAGAGCAGTCAGAGCTCTTAACTACTGAGCCATCTCTCCAGCACCCAGCACTAATTTTTTAAAAAATATTTATTATGTATACATTATTCTGTCTGTATGTTTGCCTGCAGGCCAGAAGAGGGCACCAGACCCCATTACAGATGGTTGCAAGCCACCATGTGGTTGCTGGTAGTTGAACCCAGGACCTTTGGAAGAGCAGGCAATGCTCTTAATCTCTGAGCCATCTCTCCAGCCCCGACAGCACTAATTTTCATAAATGATCTGAAACTAGTTAATTTTGTGTAGGACAACCTTTACAAAACTGGCCTTATTTCTGCTTTTAACTATTTAATATGCATTTCAATAAACTCTGCAGTAACTAGTGCATCACATCTACCTTACAGAGCACTCACACTACAATCCTCTATTAGATTAGAAAGTTCTTTTTTTTTTTTTTTTTTTTTTTTTTTTTTTTT
>NW_026069143.1:0-1142 GCF_014885135.2 Alexandromys fortis
CTGCCTGTGCAAGCCTAGTAGACTAGATCCCACAGCCTGCCCAGGCAGGGAGAACTGAGCAGTAGGCAAGGTCTCAGCTACTTTCCTCTCTACCACGAGTGGGCACACGAACACCAGGGCTGACCAATGCTATTGACATGCTCCATAGCCAGAGTTCACACTGGCTGAAAGGCCAAGCAAGCAATGTTTTAAAACGGTGTGACTTTTTTCCTGCTACGGCTGAATTAGAAAAAAAATCTCTCTATCAGGAGCCATGTCTCTACTTGCTTCTAGCAAACAAAGCCCACCCAAGAAGATGCCACTTACAGACCATGTTTACCTCTGTTCTTTTGTGTCTAGAATTAATTTTTAATTTTTAAGCTTTCTCAGGTTTTACATGGATTTATTCCACCATGTTGGCATGCCAATCTGTTGGCATATTAGGCAAAATGGAGGACTGATGAAGATGGAAGTCACAAAATAATCCCACATCAGTTCAGAAGTTTGAATAACAAAGCATTATTTATTTAGGGAAAAAGCTTACAGATCACTGTCCTATATAACAGTTCTCTGCACGAATGGAAAATAGAGTCCAACGACCAGAAGCCAGAGCTGGAAGCAAGCTAACAGACGCAGGTTTTACAACTGCTTGGATCTTAAAGGATTTTGGCTAAGAAGTGGAATGTTCTCCCACAGCAATTAAGAAATATAGGATAATAGATAATCATCAAGCTTGCAGTCATGTTAGATAGAATTTCTTGATGTAAGAAGATATATTTTGGTTAGATAAGTATTCTTCAATGATAGGGGAGCAGGGAAGCACATATCTTAGTTAAAAGAGCCACCTTAGTGTTGGCAAGAGACTTGAACCTAGAGTGGCTCCCAGGAGCCCAAGGCGATGTCCCCAGTTAGTCCCTTGGGAAACTGAGGATAGGGAACCTGAACTGACCCTATCCTATAGCATTACTGACAAATATCTTTCATATCACCATAGAACCTTCATCTGGTGATGGATGGAGATAGAGACAGAGACCCACACTGGAGCACTGGACTGAGCTCCCAAGGTCCCAATGAGAAGCAGATGGAGGGAGAACACGAGCAAGGATGTCAGGACCACGGGGGGTGCACCCACCCACTGAGACAGTGGGGCTGATCTATTGGGA
>NW_026069143.1:1584-3994 GCF_014885135.2 Alexandromys fortis
ACAGAAGATGGTGTCTGACAATCTGCCAATATAGACATAACTGTCTTTGAAATTTCCTACTTCATGTAAAAGTCTGTTAGATGCTATGGAGTTGAAAAAAAATAGTTATAGTTTTAATTGGTTATGATAAAATATAAAGTAGGTATAAATATTGTAACTGTAATTCTTATTTGATACCTGTTTTGTTATATGTAATTATGCTATGTTAAAGTTAAAACCTTCCCTTTTTATTTAAACATAAATAGGGAAATGGTGTAGGAGGTCCTTTGAATATGTGTTGACTTTATTGGTTAATGAATAAAGAAAACTGGCTTGGCCTCTACCATGGGAGGAAGAAGGGCAGAACCAGAGAGATGCCATGGAGCCACTGCCAGAGATAGATGTGCTGAAATTTTGGTGGTAGGCCATGACCTCGTGGTGATATACAGATTAATAGAAATGGGTTAAATAAATATGTAAGAGTTAGCCAATAAGAAACTAGAGCTAATGGACCAAGCAGTGATTTAATTAATATGGTTTCTGCGTGATTATTTTGGTGCTAAGCTTTCAGGGCTGCCAGGCATGAACAAGTGACCCTTTCCCCAACAATCAAAGTCAAAAATATATTTGTAAAATGGAACTCAAAAGACGGATTGCCTGGCAGAAACAGTTTTAGTTTTGTTCCCACAGAAGGCAAGAAACTATTAATTCATTTCAAATTAAGATGGACCAGATTTGATCAAGGAAGACCTTCTGACACTTGAGAGGTATAACCTTCTCCTACTACTAGAGATTTCTTGCTCTAATACATTTATCAATGAGGTATTAGCAATGTCCTGTGTATTTAGCATTGTTCTACCAGCTATGAAAATATTTAGTTCTTTCATCTTCATCATTGTCAGTTTCTTCCACATTTAAACCACTGGGGGCAGATTCAAGACCTGCAGTACATACAGCCTGCAAATTTTGCCTGTTTCTGTCTTCTTTAGTTCTACACTATTATGTACCTTCACCTTCACTCAGCTCCCTAGGCCAAATAAATTGTGGTTTTGTGTTGACTTTTACGATATACATCTTAAGAAATAAAGTTGTCAATGTTGCCCTAAAAATGTTAATACAAAAGATAAGTTTCCACTCAACAAAGAATAGCTTCAATTAGCAATTGTGCATGACATCTGGAATCTGTGGGAATATATACTTTATAACCACTAAATATGGAACAACTGTTGGTGTATGATTGTTTGGAAGAAATGTACCAAATGTAAAAATGGATTCTCACATTCATACATATAGAGAAGTGCTACTGTCTTGTATAACCAGAGTTCATTCAAGTAGGAAGCTATATTATCTGCTACAAATTCTTAAAACTTTTGTGGTTGTTTGAATTTGCATATATAAAACCAGCTCTGCTCAGTCAAGTGTCACTTATCACATACATTTAGTTGGGAATAAATAAATTTCTTAAATATTTGTTGGTTGTCTCAATGTTGTGTATATGGGCTTCTTGATCAATTGGGCAAATGATTCAAATATGCCCTTCAAAATTCTATAAGTTAAGAAATTGGAAGAAAAAAATTCACGTAATAGGATATGGTGTTACTCTCATTTTGAAAACTATACAACACTCTAATAGTATACATGTAAGTAGGGGACAAGTTCTATCATAGTTCCACCAACTAGGTATTTATACTATCTTAAACTAGAATGGCAATTACAAACAGGAAGGAATTGTTATCTGTGCATCTTTCTCATATAGCTGTAGGTTACCTCTTTTCCCTGTAATCTTATTTATTCATATTTCTTCTTTTTAACTTTCTTTTTATTTATTCTTTAGTTCCTTCACAGCAGACATTTCAATTTCATTCACTTTCTGTTCCTGCCCATATGCCCTCTGCCTTTGTAGCCTCCCCACACTATATAAAATTTAAGAGAGAAAAGAAAAAAAACGTAAAATCTTATTATGGAATCTGTAGTATGACATAGTCAGTAATGCAGAAAACAATTTTGTCCATATAAATTTTCTTGCAAGTGTTCAGTGTAGAGTCATTGGTCTAGTTCATTGTTCTTTTTATTGTAGAGTTATGGTGAGTTTCGTTATTACCTTTCTGAGTTTCAGACTCAAAAATCATATTATTTCAATATAGCATCTACTTGTATCATGGTACACACAGGAAAAACATTGGACTGAATAATTGTTTTCAGACTAATGATAAGTCCCATTCACAAAATTATGATTAATTTTGAATGAGAAAATGGAATATCGGGCTGGAGAGATGACTCAGTGGTTAAGAGCGTTGCCTGCTCTTCCAAAGGTCCTGAGTTCAATTCCCAGCAACCACATGGTGGCTCACAGCCATCTGTAAAGAGGTCTGGCGCCCTCTTCTGGTCTTCGGGCATGCACACAGAATATTGTATACATAATAAATAAATA
>NW_026069143.1:10246-12331 GCF_014885135.2 Alexandromys fortis
CTATAACAAAGTGAGTGTCCTATTTTCCTATTTGGGTTTTAAAATCATCACTTAGATCAACAATGAGCCACAAATTAAATTACATTATCTTCCAACCATAGATTCATGATATTAAAAAAAAAGTAATTTAAAAATGTCTGGAAAATTAAGTCATTTGCTAAAGTGTTTGTATACAAGCATCAGGACCAAAGTTGGATCTCAAAAATCAATTTTACAAAATAGAGAAGGCGACTGGAAATTGCAGGCATAGCACTGGGAGATAGAGAAGAGTATATTGAGTATATTGCTAGGACAATCTAGTCATCAATATTAGTCTGCTTGATTAATACCAGGTCAGTGAGAGACTTTGCATCAGAGAAAATGAACAGCCTAAGGAGAGTTTATTTTTTGTCCTTCACATATGCATGCATACATATGGACAAACAACTTCAATATAGGCAGACAAATAAAACAGGCTTCTTTCTTTGATACATGCTTATAATCACACATAATTTGGTAGATGAGGCATGAGTCCTTAAATACAAATTACAGAGTTCAATATGATAATATCAATTTTTTGTATTTTAAATTCTATAGCCATTTTTCAGTAAGATGTAAACCTGAGATTTTCTTTTTATTTTATATGACCAGGTCACTAAACTGCTAGCTGGAATAGCCACACTGTCTTTTAGCTTATAAGAAATGCAGAATCTCAAATTCTATTCAGATTTTATTTGTCTAAATATTGGTTTGAAATCAAATGTATCTCTAAATAAATCTTTACCACCAATTTAGAATTTTTTGAGGATAGAAAATGATTAATCAGCTGGGAAATGACATTTGCTTCCCTTCCAAGGGTTTGCTCCCTGAGAGCTGGAAATCCTTGAAGACTGTGTCATCATGCTGTTTGGAGCTGGGCAATATAAGTCCAGCGTAAAACTTCAGAGTATAGGATGCAAAATTTCTCAGGTGACTGTGAATGGTGAGACTCCTGCCAACTCTAGAGCTGAATAAGCTAAGCACTAGGTCCTGATCTTTGAGTACTGAAGACTACAGAATACTGAACACATCTGTATTAATAATTTTTTGAGCGGGAAATAAAACTTGATGCTGAGACTGCTGAAGAGAAGGGGGTGAGTCTTGAATCTACAGGTGCCACTGTGCAAAGTCAGGGATATACAGCTTACTAGGTTCATTTATTCAGTTATTCACAGAGTAATTTTAAATGTATTGAGTGAACCAACCCAGTGCAGGTCCTGAAAGTACACATTTAGTCCATCAGTTGCATTCTGCTGTGACTCAAGTATGGTAACTGATAGCAAGATATTAATTTTGTAGTATTCAGTAGAAAGGTTCTGTCAGTTATGATGAATTGGATAATGTTGTAGGATCTCTTCAAATTTAAAGGAGATTTGAAATGAAGTAAACTGTTACTAGAATATTGGGTGGACAAATTGAATTAGTCTGTTTGCCTCACTGATGGAACAGATTTTACATCCACGTATAAGTTTCCAGTTTATTTATTTCAATTAATATTTATGTAGTCAAATAACTTAGATGTCCTAGTCATACACCAAATGAAGCTCTTTCATTTTTCTTCCTTTAGCATATATCAAAGTCCCAAGATATGACCACATCACTTAGAAAAAAAGTGTTTTCCAGATGATTTTTGTTTTGTCAATGCTCTTTAAAAGGGGACATCTATTATTGGCTTCAGAACACAGAGGCCATGCATTCATATATAATAGTGATTCCAATTTTTTGGACACATAGAAAATGAAAGCATTATCAACACAACATAATGGGATGAATAGAAGAGGGCTGTTGTTTCTGATGGTAAACTGTTGAAATAAGAAGCAGCGGGGCTGCGTCCCCAACACCCCGGCCGCTTGGCTAGCTTATGCCCGAAATAACAACACACAAACTGTATTCATTTAAAGAACTGCTTGACCCATGAACTCTAGCCCTTACAGGCTAATTCTCGCACCTGGTCTAGCCCATTTCTAATGATGTTTGTAAGCACCCCAAGGTGCGCTTACCGGAAAGATTCTAGCCTAAGTCCATCGTGGGTTGCAGCTGCCTGGGAGAGCTGAGCATGGCGTCTCT
>NW_026069143.1:12586-13940 GCF_014885135.2 Alexandromys fortis
TTCAGTTATTCACAGAGTAATTTTAAATGTATTGAGTGAACCAACCCAGTGCAGGTCCTGAAAGTACACATTTAGTCCATCAGTTGCATTCTGCTGTGACTCAAGTATGGTAACTGATAGCAAGATATTAATTTTGTAGTATTCAGTAGAAAGGTTCTGTCAGTTATGATGAATTGGATAATGTTGTAGGATCTCTTCAAATTTAAAGGAGATTTGAAATGAAGTAAACTGTTACTAGACTATTGGGAGGACAAATTGAATTAGTCTGTTTGCCTCACTGACTGAACAGGTTTTACATACAGGAATAAGTTTCCAGTTTATTTATTTCAGTTAATATGAATCGAATAACTACAATTTATGTAGTTAAATAACTTAGATATCCTAGTCATACACCAAATGAAGCTCTTTCATTTTTCTTCCTTTAGCATATATTAAAGACCCAAGATATCACCACATCACTTAGAAAAAGTTTTTTCAAGATGATTTTTATTTTGTCAATGTCTCTCTTTAAAAGGGGACATGTATTATTGGCTTCAGAACATAGAGGCCATGCATTCATGTATAATAGTGATTCCAGTTTTTTGAACACATAGATAATGAAAGCATTATCAGCACAAAATTAATGTGTGAATAGAAGAGGGCTGTTGTTTCTGATGGTAAACAACAGTCTTAAAGGACACCAGAACAAAGGATAAAACTCAGCAACTCAGCTTGTGCTAAATCTTTCCTGATGTTCTGATTGTATACCTTTGAAGATGAATTTGTATTGCATGACTTGTTTGAATTATTATAACAGTCTAGCTACTGCTTATTCAAGAATGATATCTTATATGTCCATTTCCTTATGCATTATTCATGGGGTGTGGACTTCCCTAACCTAGTAAGAATTTATGTCTTGATGTTTTCATTTGGATTACATCAAATCATTCATTTTGGACATGAATAAACATTTTTCACCCCATAATTTATATATTCCTCATTTAGTCTTGAAATTTTAAAGAATTTTTTTTGGTCTGTGGATACATTTCTCCCATTTTTATTGTTGTTATTTTTGTGTGGGTATCTTTGTAGTAACTTTGAAGGCATGCTGGCACAGGATACACTCATTACCCTGAAATAGATATTTGACTCAATTTTAACTCCAAATGGAAAAAGTATTATTCTTCATAAAACCCTCTTATCTCTGATTTCTACTATTCTGACTGTAACTCAAGCTATTCAGTTCAATGGTTAAATTAGACCTTCTTACCTACAATACAGAATTTATAGCCACACTAAACCATCTTTGGTTAGGTAACTATTTTGGAACTACTATGTTTTAGTATAACATGTTTTACATTTTTAGTTCATCCTG
>NW_026069143.1:15238-16627 GCF_014885135.2 Alexandromys fortis
TCTCTCTCTCTCTCTCTCTCTCTCTCTCTCTCTCTCTCTCTCTCTCTCTCTCTCTCTCTCGCACACACACACACATACATACACACATTCTGAATACTGTCTCCCTCACAGAACTTCTGTCCTCTATCCCCTTATTCGCTCCTTTCTCACAAGTCTCTTTACCATATTTAAAACATCTTTCTGGGGTTGTGACCTGTTCATTTTAACCAGATCAGCTTGGTGATTATAAGTTAACTATCCATTGGAGTGTGGGGACCGGGAATGGTAAGTACACAACTGAAGACAATGTTACCTCATTCTAGAATCTATGAGTAACCCAAAGACCATTGGGAGGGGATGTGTCAGATCCTTAACACCCCCACCATAACTTGTGAAGAACTGTTTAAACTGTTTACAGGCTCTGTCTCTGAGGGCCATGGAGGCAGCCACTGCTGCTGCGAAATTGTAATTTGACTGGATCATTACAAAAACAGAGTTTTTCATAGATCTTCTCCTTATTGTTGTCTCTTACATTCTTTCTGGCCCCTCCCCTTTTATGATTAGCATCTTTGTATATTTAGTGTTTCATTTGTGTGTATGGTTCTAAGGGATGTTGAAGTTGAAATCTTCTAGGCTGCAAAGCATTTCCCCAATGTTTTCTTCAAGAACTTCTGTCTCACTTTGTGTATTTGAACCTGTGAACTTTCTTGAGATTTATGTTGTTATCTACACATAACTTAAATGTTTACATTTTAAACACATTTAGACTTTTGACTTTTTAACTAAACTCTAATTCAATTAGAAATTAATTTTAGAAAACAGTGACTAATTTGTTCACAATTCTTTAGGATAGAGGATAATTATTGTATTTTCCCTCAATGTCTATTTCTGCATTGCAGACTTTCTTAGTTCACAAGAAATAATGAACTGAGTTGAGACTGTTTCTCTAATTTTAATGTGTAGAACTGCAGGTTTTTCATTTGAGAAAATGTCAGTATGATACAACAACACAAAATTATACTGTGTATTTTTAGTGATGAGAGTAATACTTCTTTACATAAAAAGTAATAAAATGCATTGTGCTAGTCAAGAGTGTCATTAAGTGACTGGGAGTGAGTGTGGACACTTTGTCTCCATGGCCTCACTATTTAGCCACTGCTGATTGACTCTGTCACTCTCAAGAACTGGGTCACAAATAGAAACCTCTTCCTAATAGAACACAAAGCCTCTAGTACACAAAGCATCTAGGAGCACCGTGCATCCAGTGCCTCATGTAGCGGTTGCTCCAGTTGTTATTTAATTCACATTTAGAAATTTAAAGAATTTATGTATCTTAAGAATTAGAAAGCAATGGAGATGTTTTTTAAAGAACTCTATAAATCCTCTGGTGAAATTAGACTTTGGATAATA
>NW_026069144.1:0-9137 GCF_014885135.2 Alexandromys fortis
TTGTAAGGGGACATTTTAGTATATGGTGTAAGGTAAGGTTCAGATTTATTTGTAAGGGGACATTTTAGTATATGGTGTAAGGTAAGGTTCAGATTCATTTCTATGGGGGCATTTTATCATCTCAGTTGCATTTGTTGAAGACTATTTTCTCATTACAGAAGCTGAGGTGAGATTTAGTGGCAAATCACTTGCAGAGCAAGCATGAGGGCATCACTGATGTGGTCATCAAACCTAGGAATTTCTACTCGTGGAACTTCTTGTCAATGAACACAGTCTGAAATGTCGAGTTTGAGGAATCAGTATACTAATCATTCAGTTGAAAGTAGAGCTCTTTTAAATCTTATCTTTCCACATTTTAACTTTCTGTCTAGCAATTGAAATATTTTTGGATGGCCTAAAATAACTGATTACTAGTACCCAAGAAGTCCTCTGTACACGTCTGTTTCCTTGCCTATAAAGAGACAAAACTGGGCTGTCTTATGTTTAGTCAGTTCCCCCAAAGAGTGCACCTCTGTGGGACAAACAGGAATGGATGAACTAAGAGGGATGAGCTGAAAGTCAATCAAAGAGGAAGTCAAGGTTTTGCCATCTTTGTAAGATTTTCATGACTCAGACAGCTTTAAAACTAAGTTTCCTTGCTTACAAAAGACCTGAAAGTTATAGAATCCTAGGATCACTGAGAAGAAAGAGTGTTGGACAAAATATTAGAGATCTAAAGAGAGATAAAAACAGACTAGGTTTAAGATTGTGTCCCAAACAGTACTCCATGAGGCCACCAAGGCAGTGAAGAGTGACAGTGTGGAAATTCAGGCACCAGAATAAGCAGCAGGAAATTACAAGGAGAGAGGAAAGGCCAGGAGAGTAAAAAGACCTCTATTTAATGCTCTTTGTTTTGTATCTCCAACAGGGCTGAAGAAAGCTTGTTTTCTTCAGATTTTCTCCTCTTTCCTCATAAAAAAAAAAAGACGAAAATATTTCTTTATTTAAGCTGCGTCATGCTTATTCTGAAACCAAAAGCAACTATACTAGTAACTTAAGAAGTCACCTAGCTGCCTTAACTCATTACTTTTAATTACGTTTTCCATACTTCCATACTGTAGGTTAATATAAATGTGAGCACACTCTTGGAAATCAGCTTTACTGTAAATGGAGCTGGGGAGAGGGTCCCTTTAGAACCCAGAAGGTCTTTTCTCTTCTGTTGAGTACTCTGCTTTTATGAAAATGAACATTTTCAGTAACCTAAATGTAGATAAGGTTCACTACTCTCAAGTTTGGGTAATAAATGTGAGTGTATATGCAGTATTCTTCCATGTTTCCATCACCCAGACCAAAACACAAAACACTCCCAAAATCCAGAAGTTTCTTAAACTTCCCTTCGTAACTGAAAAGCTATCCCCAAAGGTGAGCACTCTTCTCACTCCATCACTGCCTGCTTCCTCCAGAACACGCCCCATGTCCTCTCTCCAGTCTTTTCCTGCCTCTGTTCTACCTCATTAATCTAGTTCTCTATGCCCCCATAATGGCTGTGAGTTTCATTCACGTTGTGAATATCACAAGACTTTCGTTTACTGCTACATAGTATTTCACTGGGTATCTGGCTTGTTGAGTACCTGGTTATTAGAAACAAAGACCTACACTCAATGCTGCACATGTCTTTTGGTTGCAAAGGCCCTTTTTCTTCTGACTTATATCCAGATCTGAATCCACTGGCCATAGCGGAGCCATAAACCTTAGTTCAGTAAATATTCCAAAATATTTTTTAATTGTCTATAACAATTGACACTTTCACCAGCAGTATATGAGCCCTAGTGGCTGGAAAATGTCACCAACATGAAGCATGGCTGTTGGCCTTTTTAATTTTAGCCTTAATGGCCTGTTTATTACTTTTATAAAATGTGTCCTTTTATTACTTACATAATAAGAAACACCGCACCCTTCACCTTTCAGCTACTTAAAGTGTGGCCCAGTCAGCACCATTGAGGAAAAGCAGCAGAGACATGGTCTAGGGGGGACTGGACTTGTTGGGAACGTAATGAACCTTGAGCTCCACTCCAAATAGAATCAGAATCTGAATTTTACTAAAGACCTCCAGGTGACATACATGCCTGCTTAAATTTAAGAAGCAATTTTCTAGATGATAAAATTTACAAAGTTCTGAAATGATTAAAACATCCCCTAAAAGTCTTCCTAACAGACTATGGATTTAAGTATCAAGACGAGATGCCCAGTTCTATACAACTAACTGCCGACGAGGCAAGAGATATCATGTGGACCAAGCATTCAGCCGGGGTGGGGCGGGGGGGGGTGGTCCTGTCTTGTTACTGTATTTTGGGATGTAAGGCTGCATTAGAAACAGAACGTCAGAACCTCAGCATGGTGTTTATAATCATCCTCAAACATCCTTACTACACTCTAAAGTTCTTAAGGCAGGATCCTGTTAGAATCACCTTTGGAGTCTTTAGCCACTCTCTGATATATAGAAGACACTGTATTTATTGAATTGTACTCAGTTAAGCCTTATAAATATATAATGAATGCAAACTGTGCCAGCACACTCAACCATTTCTAATAGCTAATGTGTTAAATGATATAATCAGATCTAAAAAGATCACAAAATTATTTAAAACAAAAGGAAAAATATAGAATATAACCCATAGGTACAAAAAAGTAGAAAACAATTTTAAAAGCATATTAATTAGGGCCAATATATTTTCAGAGGGTTCTTTGACATCTATTGATTTTGTCTTTGTATGGTACTGGGGTATGTAGAGGTCAGAGGACAGTGTTTGGGAGTCAGTTCTCTCCTTCCACCATGTGGGTCCAGAGTATCAAACTCGGGCATTGAGCCTTTACCAAATGAGTTTTCTTACTGACCTCAATATATTTTTAAATCAAGAAGAAAAGAGGATTACATAACAAAATACAAATTACAAATACTGGCTCAAGGAAGGATAAAAAATATTGAGATAAATAAAATATAATGAAATATATCCTTAAAATGTGTAGTGATAGGGGCTGAAGAGATGGCTCAGAGGTAAGAGCACTGGCTGCTCTTCCAGAGGTCCTGAGTTCAATTCCCAGCAACTACATGGTGGCTCACAACCATCTATAATAAGATCTGGTATCCTCTTCTGGACTGCAGGATACATGCAGGAAGAACCTGTATATATAATAAATAAATTTTAAAAAAATGTGTAGTGATAAAATAGTTCTATAGTGATGATTTGTTTTCTTCTTAACAATTAAAGAATTGACAAATTTCTATGCTCTCCTAGTGATTCCAGAACATTCCTATTCCTAAATCTATAATTATGGCATTAAACACATGAATTATAGATATAAATTTATATCTACATATATAATTTAAATTCAGCAATATGCATTTATACACAATATAACTAGCTAGTCTAGTAAAGGAATATAAGGAAGTTTAAGCACTAGAAAATCTACAAAATGTTTTATACTATATTAATAATATTAAGAACTAAAAATTTGTTTGATCAGAAAATACCCAAAAAACTGTTTGAGGAAACTACAAAACCATATAACCCAAAATAACTCAAGAAAGAAAGCTTAGGTGAATGTAGCCAGAGGATGACTATATGAAATGAAGCCAGCACAGGGCAAGTCACAGTAAATAAAAGGCTTACGAGTTTGAGTTGGCAGCAAGATTAATGAGTCAACAGTAAGAGGTGGCTTCCATTAAAGAAAAAAAAGGTTCTATTAATAGATGATTATCTAGGACAAGAAAGGTGATAATTCCTAGTACTCTATAACAGTTGTACTTAAAGTTTCAAATCCTGACCACTATGTCTTAACAATGTCACCTAAAGTAAATTCTTTAATTCTTAAGTGCCCTTCATCTGTAAACCATAAATAATAACACACACTTCACAAGGTTAAGGAAAACATATATGAGATAATACTTGAAACATATAATCATTGAACACATGAAAGAAAAAATGGGACTTTCTTCTTACATTCATTTATTTTGTGTGTATGTGCGGGTGCACATGCCACACAGCATATGTGGAATTCAGAGGACGATTTTCAGAATTCAGTTCTCTCCTTTTACCATGTGGGTTCCAGGGAGTGAACTCAGGTTATCAGGCATGGTGGCAAAGAACCCTTACCCTCTATGGCTTAGAGCCATCTTGCCAACACAAATCCAATCAAGTACTCCAGGTATCCTTTCATTGATTAGTATCTGCCAAGCCCCTCTTTGGTGCCAGACACAAAATTAGTGGACAGACATACAAATATCAAGCCCACATGGAGCTTGGTGTCTAGGAGATCATACCATCATTGCTCCCCTGTCAGCAATGGATAATCACAGCTAATCCTATCATGAGGGTGACTGGGGCAGTCCTTCGGTGCTAGCTATCTTTCATAATACAAAGACTGGCTTTATCATCTGAAGAGCACATGCCCAGAAGGCATCCCAAGGCTCTCACATGCCCACAGGTGGCTAGAGGGACTCTGTAACCTGCATTAAAAACCTAATAGCATTCTAGCACACAGGAAGCTGCCTTCTCTACTACCACCTCGCCATCAGTTTAGATGCCAAACTCACAGATGCCTCCAGGGATGCTTCTCCTGTCTTTCTCCCCAGTGCACTCTTCTCTGAGTACTATCAGACAAACTCAGGTTCAGATCCTAGATCTAACATAGCCAGTTTGCAGCCTCTGTTGGGATCTTTCTAGAACCTACAAATTCCTGGCACTGTTGGAGTGAGGCCCCTCTGGAGGGATGCCATCTGGGGAAAGGGGTCACCTGGAGTCCATGTCATAAAAGAAACTTAAGAGAAATAGAGGATCACAAATGCCACAACCTAATCTCAGCCAGACACCTCCACTCAAGCCTTCTGGGTCTAGGAAACAAGGCACAGTCAATGGGAGTGAGCTACTAGGTCCAAGCTGAGTGTACTAAAGCTCAGTAGGCAGCTGCTGCTTCCTGGAAGCTCCTGATGCTACTACTCCTGCCACTTGGGTTACAGGTCTGAGCCCAAGAATCTCACACCCAGGCTCACTGAGTACCTCTATCAGCTACTCCCTACAAACTATGACACTAAAGAGGAATGAGGCTGACCTTGTAATAAAATAATTTTAGCTCCAACAGGTTTATTGGTTTGTGGTTGAAATGAATCTCAAAGTACATGTTACTATAGATCAGTCAGGCTTCTCTCAAAAGTCTTAAGGACTATGTGGTAGAGTACAGAATTCCTTTGCATTACATTTAGTAGTGTTCATTTTTACCCCTTAAATGAAGTATGTGGAATGTAATATTCTTTTGTTTTGATCCAGACTGCTCTTTTACAGGCACACGCTTTAATGATAGTTAATACTATACTACGAGCTGTCTTAAGTACTAATATTTACTCCTTTGCACCTTAAAACAACCCTAAGAAGTAAGTATAACCTTGAAGATAAAGAGATGAAACTGTGATGAGACTGACAAACTCACACCACTGAGTTTCCTGAACCCCAAACCAACTCTCCAGCACTGCACAGGTCAGAAAGCAAAAGTGTGCCCACCCGTGAGCTCTGGCCTTCAGAAAATTTGACTGAAAACTGGTTTCCCACATAATCTTGCCACACAGTGCAATAGAGACTTGAGGAAGAATATTTTAAGCTTTAGAGTCAAGAGGAGATTCAAAGCCTCAGTATTTTCATTACCTCATTCTAAAACTGATATCAACACAATAGCCTTCAGGTTGAAATGATTACTGTCCTCAAAAAGCACTTAAAAGTCTATATCTAAAGAAATTTAAATAGACCCAGTGCTGCTTAAAGCTTATATGTCACTCTCCATGTAATAAAGCACCAACTGAGAGGTAACTGGCCACACTGGCTTTGGAACTAGCAAACACACAAAAAGTACCTCCACTTAGAAAGACATTAGGCACATAATGAGAGATGGGGAGACATCAAAAGGAAAGGAAGACAGGTGCTTCTGTATAAATCAGCGAAGTTCTACCACTAAACACAATAAATGTCAGAGACAGCAACCTTCACCGCACAGCCTTAGCAGGAGCAAGCAAACTCCTAAAGGAAACACAAAAGGCCATCAACTGAAAGAAACAATACAATTAGTCCAGAGGAAAAGTAATTTGAGATTTCTACATATGAAAGTGAAGCTGAGAGAAACACAGGCAATCCATCCTGTTAACTGAACTAGTCCATACTGGAACCAAGGCCTCTCTTTGTAAGACTCCATAGTAACTGATGTCAAATCCCAGCATAGAAACCATATAAAGCTGATGTTGCGGCTCTGAATATAAGCACTGCAGTCAACATCAAGTCATATTCAGGAAAGACTACTTGAATAACCACACTGGTGAGATTCCACAACACACACAGCTCCTAAGTACCCTGATTATCCCACCTACCTGCTTAATCACCTTGGTTCATGACTGGGGCGGGGGAGGATCTCTTGACTCATTTGCCTCTTAGAACAGCTTTGTTAGAAGCAAACATGTTCAGGCTCTCAAGCTAGGACATCTATGCCTACCATGGCTTTGCTACTCAATGGCTGCTTGATTGTAAGGAGGCCATTTTCCCTTTTCAACTTTAATTTGTTTTTATATAAAACAAATATAATATCTAATTCTGAAATAATTGTGAACATTTAATAATAAAATAACAACAAATGTTCAATGAGAACTTACAACTCTTATTATATCTGTTCATTAAGTTCCCAGGAACTGTGTTACAAGTGCCATTATTACCTCTGTCCTATGAAAGGACCCAGAAATATGCATGGTGCACAGTAACTTCTCAGCACATACTTGGAGACACTCATCCACCCCACTACTCAATACTGCATCCATGGCCATAAGTAGGTCCTGAAGAGAAAAATGAAAAAGGCTGAAGTTTGTTAATCTACAATAAAAATTAGTAGAAGAAAAGTAAACTTTTCAAGAAAATAGTAGAGTTTCTGTTCCTAGAGATCCTTCATCTTTCTCCTCTTGAGAGCCAGTTGCACTTAAGATTCTAGAAGAGGCTAACTAACACACTTCAAAGACAGCCAACTCTCTTGGTGACAGAAACCATACTCAAAAGGCCTGGCAGTGGCCACTGCTGCCTGCCTGGCCAAGCACATGCAATGAACTGATGGCTGTATCCCAACATTCTTCTATCTCATCCAGCCCAAGCTCTTTCACACATATGAGCCTTCACATGTTAAGCCCCTCTTCCTGAGATACTCCCTAGACACTGGGCTAGAAAGCATTAGCACATCACAGAAATGCATTCTGTCAGAATCTGTCTGGAGAAGTAGAATTCTACCGTATTTGTTTATGAACCTACTAGCATAACAAATATATATTTGATTCCTAGCATTGCTGCTTCAGAAGGCACTATGGTCATGGAGGTCTAAAACTGGTGTGCAGAACAGGAAACCCCACTAAAAGTTTTATATAAAGAAATGGTACTGTCCAGAAGGAAATGAACAGGGCAGCAGAGCCAAACCTCTTTTTTTTTTTTTTAGATCATCACTTACTTCCCAGTCTGACAATAAAAGAACTTATCCCTAGAGAAAAATGATATAGCAAACATCACCCAAAGTTTGCTGAGGTGAAGTTCCCAAACTGTGTTTTTGATTATGCTGTTAGAGTTGGGTAGAGTGGGAGAAAGAGAAAACGCTGGTGATGATGTTGCCAGGCAGTCATCCCTGGGTGCTGCCTTTCTCGGCTTCTCTGACTTCTACTCTTGCTGAGTTTAGAAACAAGGAAGATCCCCAGACATCACACTAGACTCACTCAGGTCCCACCCCCAGAAGCACAACTTTAAATTTCAAAACCTTTCTTGTTCCTCCACATTAAAAAAAGGCTGAAATTGGCCAGACGGTGGGGGTGCACGCCTTTTATCCCAGCACTCGAGAGGCAGAGGCAGGTGAATCTCTGTGAGTTCAAGGCCAGCCTGTTCTACAGAGTGAGTTCCAGGACAGGCTCCAAAGCAAAGAGAAACCTTGTCTAGAAAAAAAAGGCTGAAATTATTTACCACAAGAAATAAAGTGTCCAAAAAAAAAAAAGGAAACAAAGTGTCTATTTGCCTCCTCTCTTATATCAGAGCCCCACAACGTGTCATACTACTTTTTCCTGAGCCCCAACACAGGTGAATCAACAACTGTACTTCCTGCTGCTGCCCTGGGTTTCTGAAGGCAGCTATATTCTCCCAGTAATGCTGTCCCAAGAAGAAACCTCAGGACCTCTTCATTTCCCTCTCATTACTGTACTGCCCCCACCACTCTCACCTACTTTTCCACCCTAGTGGTCTCCTAAATGGATGAACCATCCTAGGAAAATATTTTGTAAAAAACAGGGCTTATATATTTATTTAAAAGACAGAGAATGACTCCTTATTTAAATTTAAGTTCTTAATGACACACTGCTCTCTATATCAATCATTGTTGTCCCATATCCAATATAAAAAACTATTTTGAATAAAAAATGGAGCTTAATTTTAGATATTAATATCTAGTTTCTTTATTAAATTAAGCCAGAATAAGTGCTCAGGTAGTTTAAAAGTTCCTTCCAAATATACAAGTTAGTGGCTAATACTAATACCATAAGCCTTAGTGACAAGCTATGTCACTGTAAGCCAGGGCTCTTGAATGGTACATTTCAAAATAGGTGATGATCCAAGCAGATCTGGTGGAAATTAGCCAATGCTCTTCCTAATTATCAAGAAGACAGTGGGAAATACAGATTCTATCCCATGATATTGACAGTGTACCTGGCCCTCGTGTGTTTTGAGAGGCTAAATAATGAGAATATTGAGACTTTACAATCTGCAACATATTTGAAAACTAAGTACACAGATATAAATTTAAATAGTTGCAATTCTTTCCAACAATGTCTTTAAAATCAATACGAAAATTCAATCAGTATTTTACAAATTTATACCAATACATTAGAGGCTTAGAAGCCTTTTCTGAGTTCCTTTGTAAAACACAGGCTACGTGTTTGCTCTTGCTGCTGCCATCAAGAAGGCTAAAAAAATACACAACATCAAGAAGTCCTTGTTTTTTACTGCTGAGTAGTACTCTAATATGTATATATTCCATACTTTCTTCATCCATTCTTCAATTGAAGGGCATCTAGGTTGTTTCCAGGTTCTGGCTATTACAAACAATGC
>NW_026069145.1:0-1285 GCF_014885135.2 Alexandromys fortis
AGACCAGGCTGGTCTCGAACTCACAGAGATCCGCCTGCCTCTGCCTCCCGAGTGCTGGGATTAAAGGCGTGCGCCACCACCGCCCGGCTCCATTTGATGTTGAATTATGCTCTATATAGCAAAAAAAAATAAAATAAAATAAACAAACAAAAAAGTGATTTGAGGAGCTGGAGAGGAAGTTTGGTAGCTCTGAGCCCACACTGCTCTATCAGAGGACAAGAGTTCTGCCCCCAGCACCCTTGCCAAGCAGCTCCCACTGCCTGTGACTCCAGCTCCAGGGATCCAGCGCCGTCTTCTGGCCTCTGTGGGCACCCACAGTCCTGTGCACACACCTACACAGAGACACGCACAGGACTAAAGAGACATACAATTAAAAATATAATAAATCTTCCTTCAAAGTAATTTTTAAAGATTACTTGGCAAAGAAAATTTTAAAAAGAGCTGAATGAAGCATGTTTGGAAACGCTGTAAAACTTGTCTGAGAATGAAATATATTGGTCTCTAGCTTTGTATGTTTAAAATAGTCATTGAAAATCCACTTTGGGTAGATAATGATAAAAAATGTTAAGTTAGGAGTATCCTCAGCTATAACGTGTTTGCCTAGCATACACAAAGTTCTGAGTTTGGTCCTCAGCACCGCATAGAACTGGGTAAGGTAGTTCTAGTGCACGGAAGCAGAGGTCATCTTCCTGGGCACGTGACTAAGGTCAGCTTTGCCTTGAAAAAAATAATTTATTATCTTACTATTATTGCATTGTTGGGACTAATGAGTCCAGGCCTTCAGCTGCTCTTCCCTGCTAGAACCTTCTGATTGAAGTTACTAGAAGCTGTGCCTAGCTTAGAGGATCAGAGGATGGGATTTTCACCTGTTGGCCATTGACTGCAGTGCATTTAAGCCTACATGGTGCTAATAATAAAGAGGGGCCTTTGGTATCAGTGTTTGAAGGTCTGTGTGTCGGTCTGTCTGTCTGTGTGTGTGTGTGTGTGTGTGTGTGTGTGTGTGTGTGTGTTCTCAACCTCCAGCCCTTTCCCGAAGCTCGCAAACGGGGGTCTAGCGCATAGAGCACAGACCGGGGCCGCGGTGCGTGGCATTGCATCAAGTAAAAACAGGAGGTTTCAGGTGGATAGAGTATAACAATCTATGTAAACTTTAAACATACATAACAGATGTGATGAAAATACAAAACTATGAACAGATATTCTTACATTTAAAAGAGAAAGAAAGAATAAAAGAAGGAAAGAAAGAAAGAAAGAAAGAAAGAAAGAAAGAAAGAAAGAAAGAAAG
>NW_026069145.1:2937-5340 GCF_014885135.2 Alexandromys fortis
TTTTTTTTTTTTTTTTTTTGGTTTTGTTGTTTTGTTTTTGTTAATTTTTCAAGACAGGGTTTCTCTGTGTTAACAGCCCTGGCTGTCCTGGAATTTGTTTTGTAGACCAGGTTGGTCTTAAACTCACAAAGATCTGCCTACCTCTGCCTCACCAGTGCTGGAATTAAAGGTGAACACCTGACAAAATACAACATCCCTACATGATAAAGGTCTTGGAGAGAACAGGGATACGAGGAACATACCTAAACATAATAAAGGCAAGATACAGCAAGCCAACAGCTAAAATCAAACTAAATGGAGAGAAACTCACAGCGATTCCACTGTAATCAGGAACAAGATAAGGTTGTCCACTCTCTCCATATCTATTCAATATAGTTCTTGAGGTCCTTGCTAGAGCAATAAGACACCAAAAAGAGATCAAGGGGATACAAATTGGAAAAGAAGAAGTCAAACTCTCACTGTTTGCTGATGATATGATAGTTTACATAAGCGATCCCAAAAATTCTACCAAGAAACTTCTACGATTCATAAACACTTTCAATAATGTAGCAGGATACAAGATTAACTCAAAAAAATCAGTAGCCCTCCTGTACACAGATGATAAAAGGGCTGAGAAAGAAATCAGAGAAACAACACCCTTCACAATAGCTACACATAGCATAATATATCTCAGAGTAACTCTAACCAAACAAGTGGAAGACTTGTATGACAAGAACTTTAAATCTTTAAAGAAAGAAATTGAAGAAGACACCAGAAAGTGGAAAAATCTCCCATGCTCTTGGGTAGGCAAAATTAACATAGTAAAAAAATGGCAATCTTACCAAAAGCAATCTACAGATTCAATGCAATGCCCATCAAAATCCCAACAAAATTCTTCACAGACCTTGAAAGAACAGTACTCAACTTTATATCGAAAAGAAAAAAAAACTTAAGATAGCCAAAACAATCCTGTATAATAAGGGAACTTCTAGAGGCATCACAATTCCTGACTTCAGACTCTACTACAGAGCTACAGTACTGAAAACAGCCTGGTATTGGCATAAGAACAGACAGGAGGACCAATGAAACCTAATAGAAGACCCGAATATTAATCTACACTCCTTTGAACAGTTGATTTTTGACAAAAAAAATCAAAAAATATCAAATGGAAAAAAGAAAGCATATTTAACAAATGCTGCTGGCATAACTGGATATCAACATGTAGAAGACTGAAAATAGATCCATATCTATCACCATGCACAAAACTCAAGTCCAAATGGATCAAAGACCTCAACATAAAGCCAGCTACACTGAACCTTATAGAAGAGAAAGTGGAAAGTACACTTGAATGCATTGACACAGGAGACCACTTCCTAAATGTAACCTCAGCATCATAAACACTGAGAGAAACAATTAATAAATGGGACCTCCTGAAACTGAAAAGCTTCTGTAAAGCAAAGGACATGGTCAACAAGGCAAAATGACAGCCTACAGAATAGGAAAAGGCCATGGCAAATGCGTGCACTTCTTCCCATAAGTTGTTAAAGAAAAATTCTAAAACACAAGAATAAATATAAGCAGCGTGACAGAATGGGAAAACATCTTCACTAACCCCACATCAGACAGGTCTGATCTCCAAAATATACAAAGAACTCAAGAAATTGGACACCAAAAGAACACATAATCCAATAAAAAAAAACAGAGAACTCTCAACAGAGCAATCTAAAATGACTGAAAGACACTTAAGGAAATGTTCAACATTCTCTGTCATCAGAGAATTGCAAATAAAAACAACTCTGAGATTCCATCTAACACCTGTAAGAATGGCCAAGATCAAAAACACTGATGACAACTTATGCTGGAGAGGTTCTGGGGGAAAAGGAACACTTCTGCATTGCTGGTGGGAATGCAAGTTGGTACAGCCCCTTTGAATGTCAGTGTGGTGATTTCTCAAACAATTAGGAAACAACCTTCCTCAAGACCCAGTAATATAACTTTTGGGTATATATCCAAAAAATGCTCAATCATGCCACAAGGACATGTGCTCAAATATGTTCATAGCAGCTTTGTTTGTCATAGCTAGGACCTGGAAACAACCTAAATGCCCCTCAACCAAAGAGTGGATAAGGAAAATGTGGTACATTTACACAATGGAGTGCTACACAGCAGAAAAAAATAATGACAGCTTAAATTTTGCAGGAAAATGGATGGAACTAGAAAACATTATTTTGAGTGAGGTAACCCAGACACAGAAAGACAATTATCACATGTACTCACTCATAGGTGATTTTTATTTTTTTTAAAACTTTATTTGCCTTTATTTCATGCGCATTGGTATAATGATGTCAGATTCTCTTGAACTGGAGCTACAGAAAGCTGCCAGCTGCCATGTGGGTGCTGGGAATTGAACCTGGGTCCTCTGGA
>NW_026069146.1:0-3273 GCF_014885135.2 Alexandromys fortis
ATGTTTCTGCTTTTGATAAGATATTATGTTTATGCAGTTCATTTAAAAATGCAATACTTAGATAAAAATACAAATACAAATTAATAGTCATCTATAATAAACTTATAGTCATGTTAGGTTTTCTAAATATACAGAGATATATTTTAGGTGGATAGATAATCTTCAAACACTTTGAAGACCAACAGAATATACCATTTAAAATGTGTGAAGAACTTAGAATTTTCTCGACAGTGAGACACATCTGGTGTAGGAGGTCTTTCTATTTTTGTTTTGCTTTCATTAGTTCATGAATAAATGAACGGCCTTGGCCTTTTGATAGGGCAGAACTTAGGTAGGTAGGGAAAACAGAACTGAATGCTGGGAGGAAAAGAACAGAATAGAGAGACACCATGGATCCTCTGTCTGAGATGGACACTGGTTAGAATCTTTCTAGGTAAGCCACTGGCATGTGGTGATATACAACTTAATAGAAATGGGTTAAATCAAGATGGAAGAGTTAGCCAATAAGAGGCTAGAGATAATGTGCCAGAAGTTAATGATTTAATTAATATACAATTTCTATGTTTTTATTTCGGGGATAAGCTAGCCAGGTGGCTGGGATGAACAAAAGGGCCCCCTTCCCCTGCTACAATTGGCACAAACCTGTTGGACTAAACCCACTTAAAAACCTGAGAAAGCTTAATGTCAAACACAAAAATACACAGAAGAAGACAGTTTTTGCTGTTTGCTGGTGGCATGACACAGTTTTTTTTTAGTTTTCTTCCCTTAACTTCTTTGTTTTATTTATTTACTTATTAAAAATTTCCACCTCCTCCCATCCTCCCATTTCCTTCCCACTCCCTTTTTCCCCCTCCCACTCCCCCTCACTCTCCAGTCCTAAGAGAAGTCAGGGTATCCTGCCCTGTGGGAATTCCAAGGCCCCCACCTCCATCCAGGTCTAGGAATGTGTACATCCAAACAGACGAGGCTCCCAAAAACACCAGTACATGCAGTAGAAGCAAAATCCAGTCTCATTGTCATTGACTTCTCAGTCCACCCTCATTGTCAGTCACATTCAGAGAGTCTAGTTTGATCACATGCTCATTCAGTCCCAGTCCAGCTGGCTTTGGTGAGCTCCCACTAGATCAGTACCACCATCTCCATAGGTGGACACCCCCCTCACTGTCCTGACTTCCTTGCTCATGTTCTCCTTCCTTCTGCTCTTCATCTGGGTCTCTGAAGCTCAATTCAGTGCTCCAATGTGGATCTATGTCTCTATCTCCATCCATCACCAGGTGAAGGTTCTATGGTGAAATGCAAAATATTAATCAGTGTGGCTATGGGAAAAGGCCAGTTCAGGCACCCTCTCCTCTGCTGCCCATGGGCCAAGCTGGGGAAATCCCCTTAGACACCTGGAAACCCCTCTAGAGCCAAATCTCTTGCCAACACTAAAATGGTTCCCTTAGTTAAGATATCTTCTTCCCTGCTCCCATATCCATGCTTCCTCCATCTCAACCATCCCATTCCCACAAGCTCTCCCCAATCCTCCCCTTCTCCCTTCTCTCACCCTCTCCCCCTTCACCCCAACCCATCCCTACTCCCGTGCTCCCAATTTTTGCCCAGCGATCTTGTCTACTTCCAATATCCAGGAGGATAAATATATGTTTTTCTTTGGGTTCACCTTCTTATTTAGCTTCTCTAGGATCATGAACTATAGGCTCAATGTTCTTTGTTTATGGCTAGAATCTACTTATGAGTAAGTACATACCATATTCCTCTGTTTGGGTCTGGGTCATCAGACTCAGTAAAGTGTTTTCTGCTTCCATCCATTTGCATGCAAAATTCAAGATGTCATTGTTTTTTTACCACTGAGTAGAACTCTAAAATGTATATGTGCCACACCTTCTTTATTCATTCTTCTATTGAGGGGCACCTAGGTTGTTTCCAGGTTCTGGCTATCACAAATAGTGCTGCTATGAACATAGTTGAACAAATGCTTTTGTAGTATGATTGGGTATCTTTTGGGTATATTCTCAAGAGTGTAATTGCTGGATCCTGAGGTAGGTTGACTCCCAGTTTCCTAAGAAACTGTCACACTGATTTCCAAAGTGGTTGCACAAGATTGCATTCTCAACAACAATGGATGAGTGTTCCCCTTACTCCACAACCTCTCCAGCATAGGCTATCATTGGTGTTTTGGATTTTAGCCATTCTGACAGGTGTAAGATGGTATCTTAAAGTTGTCTTGATTTGCATTTCCCTGATCACTAAAGAAGTTGAACATGACCTTAAGTGTCTTTTGGCCATTTGAACTTCTTCTGTTGAGAATTCTCTGTTCAGTTCAGTACCCCATTTTTAATTGGGTTAATTAAATTGAGTTTTAATGTCTAGTTCTTTGAGTTCTTTATATATTTTAGAGATCAGACCTTTGTCTGATGCAAGGTTGGTGAAGATCTTCTCCCATTCAGTAGGTTGCCTTTTTGTCTTAATGACCGTGTCCTTTGCTTTAAGAAGTTTCTCAGTTTCAGAAGGTCCCATTCGTTCATTGTTGCTCTTATTGTCTGTGCTACTAGGGTTATATATAGGAAGTGGTCTCCTGTGCCCATGTGTTGCAGACTACTTCCCACTTTCTCTTCTATTATGTTCAGTGTGTTCAGATTTATATTGAGGTCTGTAATCCATTTGGACTTGAGTTTTTTTGCATGGTGATAGATATGGATCTGTTTTCATTCCTCTACAGGTTGACATCCAGTTATGCCAGCACCATTTGTTGAATTTGTTATTTTCTTTAATCAATGAATTTATTTCCTCTATAGTATCTCCAGTGTCTGAGATTCTTTCTTCTATCTCTTGTATTCTGTTGGTTATACTTGTCTCTGTAGCACCTGTTCATTTATCCAGATTTTCCATATCCAGCCTTTCCTTGGTTTGTGTTTTCTTCATTACCTCCATTTCATTTTTCAAGTCTTGAACTGTTTCTATTACCTGTTTGATTGCTTTATCTTGGTTTTCTCAGGTTTCTTTTTTCTCTATCTTTGAGAGATTTATTCATTTATTCTACCTTTTTGTTTGTCCTCTCTATTTCTTTTTTAATATTTATTTATTTGTTTATTACGTATACAGCATTCTTCCTGCAGGCCTCATTACAGATGGTTGTGAGCCACCATGTGGTTGCCGGGAATTGAACTCAGGACCTTTGCAAGAGCAGGCAATGCTCTTAACCACTGAGCCATCTCTCCAGCCCTGTCTTCTCTATTTCTTTAAAGCAGTTTTTTCACATCCTGTTTAAGGTCC
>NW_026069146.1:5817-7693 GCF_014885135.2 Alexandromys fortis
ATTTAAATGTACATAGGCTTGGGAGAGAGAAGAAAAATATATACAGAGTCATAAAAAAGTTAATGCTTAAAAAAAGGTAAAGTCTTTAAAGAGAAAGAGTACAAATAATCATAGATTAAAGGAAGTAAATAATAAATAAACCACGAGAAAATGAAAAATTCAGAGTCTGGATTCTGTATATTATTGTGTTTTCCTTAAATTGACTGTGAAGGATCTAAGTCAGAGAGACATTTCATCGTGTTGGCTGCTAAGCTAAACCAGGATGTATATTATAAAGGTAATATGACTTCAAAATTTGGGTCTAATGATATGATGCTTTGGAAAAGAGGTTCTTCTTTTGTTTTCACAGAGGATCAGACCCTGTGGATTGCTTCTAGACCAATACGGTATGATAGACTACTCCCTCCTGAAAGGTTACTGTAAACACCTTCAAAAAATTACATCACTCAACTGCTGACTGAGATGAATCTAGCACACAGGATATACCATGAAGGATCTCATTAACAGCGTCACATACAGCAAGAAGTTTGGAGAGAAATAACTAGGTCCATATTCCCAAATATTGTTTATAAATGTTCTTTTACATTTAAAGGGGGGTATGATATAGATATGAATACTTTGAATTGGTATGGATTTTCCTTTAATGATATAAATTTAATATCCATTTTGGTATATGTATTTCTGATTTTGATTAAGGTATTGTGATTATGTAGCTCATTTAAAGATGTAGTGTATAATTAAAAAATTAGGTTAATAGATAATCACCTATAAAAGTCAAGTTTGTAGTCATGTTAGTTAGATTTTCAAAATGTGCATTACATATATTTCAAATGGCTAAGCATTCTTCATATCTTTCAAACTTCATGGAAATGTCTGCTGGATACTATCAGCCTGTAGGCTGAAGATGGATGCCCCAATGGTACAGAAAAACTTTGGGTAAATGTCTAGGCAGCAAGATGTCTCTGTCAATTTTAGAGATTTGGAAGTTGCTTACAATGCACTTCCTGTTTACTTAGGTAATATTATATCCTTCTGGAGTCTTTGATGGAGCTGAAGAATAGATAGTCATAGTTATAGTTTTCTTTTGTCATGATAAAAGATAAAATAGATATAAATATTGCAACTGTAATTCTTTCTTGATAACTGTTTTGTTATATATAATTTTACTGTGTTAAAGTTAAAGCCTTTCTTTTTGTTTAAACAGAAAAGGGGAAATGGTGTAGGAGATCCTTCTGTTTATGTGTTGCTTTCATTGGTTAATCAATAAAGAAAATTCTTGGCCTGATAGGGCAGACCTTAGATAGGTAGAGAAGATAGAACTGAATTCTTGGAGGAAGAAAGCAGAGTCAGAGACCTGCCATGATGCTTCCAGGTCATACATGTTGAATCTTTCCCAGTAAGCCACAACCTGTGGTGATATACAGATTATCAGAAATGGGTTAAATCAAGATGTGTTAGTTAGCCAATGAGAGGCTAGAGATAATGGGCAAGGCTGTGATTTAGTTAATGCAGTTTTGTGTGGTTATTTCAGGTGTATGCTAGCCGGGACAAAAAGCAGGCCCTCTGTCCTTCAACAGTGAGAGATAATCAGGTTATATTCTTCTACATGTAGTTATACAGTCTGACTAGAAACATTCATTGAAGATACTATATTTTCTTCAACATGTATTGCTAGCCTTATTTTCAAAAATCAAATGACTGTAGAAGTGTGGGTTTACATGCAGGTACTATTGATCAATGGGTTTGGTTTTAGGCCAGTAACATGCTACTTATACTACAACTTGGTAACATAATGAGATCTCATATGGTGAAATCTCCAGCAAATTTTTGTTGTTTAGAATTTTTTGGGTTGTCTCTCATATTTTTTTATTTACAT
>NW_026069147.1:0-3852 GCF_014885135.2 Alexandromys fortis
TTCCTTCCTTCCTTCCTTCCTTCCTTCCTTCCTTCCTTCCTTCCTTCCTTCCTTCCTTCCTTCCTTCCTTCCTTCCTCCCTTCCTACTTTATTTTATTTTTTGAGACAAGATATCTATGTGGAATATCTCTGGCCATCCTGGAACTTCTTCTGTAGATCAGTCTGGCCTTGAACTCACAAGATCCACCTGCCTTTCCCTCTTGAGTCCTGATTAAAGACGTGCACCACCTCTGCCCGGCTCTATTTTATTTCTTTAAAATATTCTTTCTATTTGTGTGTTCAAAAGTTTTCAGCATGTAAGTCTTTGCCACCCATGCATGCAATGCTCACAGAGGCCAGAAGAGGGCATTGGAATTCCTGGAACTGGAGTTACAAATGGTAGTGAACCATCATGTAGGTCCTGGGACTCAATGTAGCCAGGGTCCTCTGGAATAGCAGCAGTGCTCTTAACCTTTGTGCAATCTCTCCAGCCTTAGCCCCTCATCTCTAATTTTATTAATTCTCCATCATTTCAATACTTTTGGTACAAGTTTGTCAGTCTTGTTTACTGTTCTTCAAGAACCAATTTCTAGTCTGCTGTTTTGTACTGTTGACCATGATTTTGTTTTACAGAAGTGTCTCATTTTTAGGAGGTCATATTTATTGTCTCTCTCAGTGTCTGTGCTACTGGGTTTCTATTAAGGAAGTGGTCTCCTGTTCCAATACATTCATGTGTACTTCCCACTTTCTCTTCTATGAGACAATCAACTTTTCATTTCATTGTTACTTTCTATTATTGTTGTTGTTTCTAGTTCGTTGCTTCAGCTCTGAGTTTGATAATTTCTTGCAGTATACTCTTTCTGGGTGCTATTTCGTTTTGCTGTTCAGGTATGCTGCTAAGTGACTAGTATGAGATCTCTCCAATGTTTTTTATTTGTTTTTTTCTTCTTTTATTTATTTATTAAAAAGAAAACAAACTATATATTTTTTAATTATACATACCAAAAACAGGTTCCCACTCCCTCACCTCCACCCATTCCCTCCACCTACCCTCCCACTTTACCCCCATCCCCTCCTTGGAGACAGTAAGGCACATTGCCTTGGGGAAACTCCAAGTCCCTCCCTACTTTTTCTAGACTAAACAAGGTATACATCCAAAGAGAATAGATTCCCCAAAAATGCCAGCAAATGCAGTAGTTATAAATACTGGTGCCATCACCAGTGGTCCCTCAGTCTGCCCCAACAATGCAGATGTCAACCGCAATCAGAGGGACTAGTTTGGTCCTATGCTTGTTCCTTCCCATTCTGATTGGAGTTTGTGAGCTCCCATTAGCTCAGGTAGACTGTTTTAGTGGGTGTACCCATCATGGTCTTGACCTCTTTGTTCATATTCTCATTCCTCCTACTCTTCAACTGGACTTTGGGAGCTCAGTCCAGTGCTCCAATGCGGGTTTCTGTCTCTGCTTCCATCAGCTGCTGAATGAAGGTTCTATGATGATATTTAAGATATTCATCAGTCTGACTACAGGGCACGTCAAGATCGGGCCTCTCTCTCTATTGCTTAGGGTCTTAGCTGGGATCATCCTTGTGGATTCCTGGGAATTTCTCTAGAGCCAGGTTTCTTGCTAACCATATTATGGCTCCCTGAATCAAGATTTTTTTTGCTTTCATCTCTGTCCTTTCTCCTACTCGACAATCCCATTCACTCAAGTTCTCCTCACTTCTCCCCTTATCCCCGCCACTTTCCCTTCTACCCTCCCTTTTCCTCCCACCCCCATACTCCCAATTTTGTCATGTGATCTTGTCTGTTTCAACTTTCCAGGAGGATCTATATATGTTTTTCTTAGAGTTCACCTTACTACTTAGCTTCTCAAGGATCATGAACTATAGGCTCAATATTTTTTTTTATGTAGGTACTTAGTGCTATGAACTTGCTTCTTAGAATTGCCTACATTGTGTCCCATAAGTTTTGGTATGCTGTGTATTCATTTTTATTCAGTTCTGACACATTTTAAATTTCTTTCTTGATTTATGTCTTAACTCAGTTTCCATCCAGTTGTTCAGTTTCTATTAATTATTTTCTTGAGACAAGTTCTGTTAATGTAATTCTGGCTACCCTGGAACTTGCTGTATAGACCAGGCTGGCCTTGAACTCACAGAGAGATCCTCCTGCCTCTGCCTTCTGAGTTCTGGAATTAAAGCAGTTCACCACCATGGGTTGGCCCTAATTTTCACAACTTAGTATACTTTGTGTTGCTCTTTTTGTTGATATCCACCTTTAATCCATGGTGGTCAGATAGGATGCAGGGTGTTATGTTAATTTTCCTATATCTGTCGAGACTTGCTTGATTTCCAAATATGCAGTCAATTTTGGAGAATGTTTCACGAGCTACTGAGAAGAAAGTATATTCTCTTGTGTTTGGATGAAATGCTCTGTAGATATCTGTTAGGTCTATTTGATTTATGATGTTATTTAACTCTAGAATTTGTCTTTTTAAATTTGTCTGGGAGACCTGCATATTGCTGAAAGTAGGCTATTGAAGTCATCCACTAGGACTGTGTGAGGGGTACTATGAGATTTAAAATGTAGTAGCATTACTTTTATGACCTTGAGTGCCCTCGCATTTGTTGCATACATGTAGATTTGCAATATCCACTTGGTGGATTTTCCCCTTGATGAGTATGTAGTGTCCTTCCCTATCTCTTCTGGTTAGTTTTGGTTTGAAGTATCTTTTGTCAGATATTAAAATACTTATGCCTGCTTGCTTCTAGGGTTCATTTTCTTGGAATACCCTTTCCCATCTTTTTATTTTCTTTTATTTGTGTGAAACAAAGGATATCAGGATTTTACTTTTTATTATAAGATTTCTAGTACTATTTGGCCTTCGATCAAGGCACATGAATTCATCTGGCAACACATTATCATAGAGTCAAAATACAACTCATTATACGTACTAGATATGCCTACCAGCTGAGCCCTACACAACAGTAGATACAAGTCTGAGCCCTCTTCAATTTCTTTTTTAGACATAATTTCTTTATTGGTTCTTTGAAAATTTCAAATCATGAACTCTAATATTTCTCACTTCCCAGTTCCTCTATATCCTCTCCTCATCCCTGCAGTGACCCCGACTAAGAGAAAATAAAAATAAAAATAAAGCAAGCAAGCAAGCAAACAAAGAACAACAAGAACAGAGTAAATTTTAAAAAAATCCCCAAATCTCTTCAATTCTCCTTCTTTCCCGGTTTCTCCAACACCTCTTCATTCATCCTGATTGCATTAGGAGTTATCATGTCACATAGTATATACCATGTTTTCCTAATCAGCTTTTCTAGCAAATGTTCATTGCAATGAGTCACTGGACTGGTTCAAGGCCTCTGGTTTTTGGCACACTGTCGTCACTGGATTTTACCTGAAACTCCTCTGGGGCATGCCAGAGCCACACCTAGTCATAGACATCCTGCAGGTACCATTCCTTAGGACCAATCCCTTCACGAGCTTTAGCTGGCCCTAGATGGGTAGATGTTAGGGTGGGCCAACTCAAGACCCGGCTGTGGGTCTGGGTGGTAGCTGAGCTGGACAAACCAGGCCACTGGGACTGCCCACCTCAGAGGAGGGGGCAGAGCCAGCTACCCTATGTCCGTACCATCGGGGTCAGTTCTCTTTCACCTGTGGTACGGGGTTTGTCTATCTCTCCCAGTGCAAGGACTGACTCTTCTATGAGGGTGGGGCCAGCTCTCTTGCTGCAGGGTCCATTGAGAGGCAGGGCTAGTGAAGGGTGGGGCCGGCTCAGCTTGGACCTCTGATTTCACCACCCACGCTTCCTATGGCCTCCTGAAATGACACAGGCCACAGACATCAACAGACCCTAG
>NW_026069147.1:6285-10492 GCF_014885135.2 Alexandromys fortis
ATACCAAAAACAGGTTCCCACTCCCTCACCTCCACCCATTCCCTCCACCTACCCTCCCACTTTACCCCCATCCCCTCCTTGGAGACAGTAAGGCACATTGCCTTGGGGAAACTCCAAGTCCCTCCCTACTTTTTCTAGACTAAACAAGGTATACATCCAAAGAGAATAGATTCCCCAAAAATGCCAGCAAATGCAGTAGTTATAAATACTGGTGCCATCACCAGTGGTCCCTCAGTCTGCCCCAACAATGCAGATGTCAACCGCAATCAGAGGGACTAGTTTGGTCCTATGCTTGTTCCTTCCCATTCTGATGGGAGTTTGTGAGCTCCCATTAGCTCAGGTAGACTGTTTTAGTGGGTGTACCCATCATGGTCTTGACCTCCTTTCTCACCTTGACCTCTTTGTTCATATTCTCATTCCTCCTACTCTTCAACTGGACTTTGGGAGCTCAGTCCAGTGCTCCAATGCGGGTTTCTGTCTCTGCTTCCATCAGCTGCTGAATGAAGGTTCTATGATGATATTTAAGATATTCATCAGTCTGACTACAGGGCACGTCAAGATCGGGCCTCTCTCTCTATTGCTTAGGGTCTTAGCTGGGATCATCCTTGTGGATTCCTGGGAATTTCTCTAGAGCCAGGTTTCTTGCTAACCATATTATGGCTCCCTGAATCAAGATTTTTTTTGCTTTCATCTCTGTCCTTTCTCCTACTCGACAATCCCATTCACTCAAGTTCTCCTCACTTCTCCCCTTATCCCCGCCACTTTCCCTTCTACCCTCCCTTTTCCTCCCACCCCCATACTCCCAATTTTGTCATGTGATCTTGTCTGTTTCAACTTTCCAGGAGGATCTATATATGTTTTTCTTAGAGTTCACCTTACTACTTAGCTTCTCAAGGATCATGAACTATAGGCTCAATATTTTTTTTTTATGTAGGTACTTAGTGCTATGAACTTGCTTCTTAGAATTGCCTACATTGTGTCCCATAAGTTTTGGTATGCTGTGTATTCATTTTTATTCAGTTCTGACACATTTTAAATTTCTTTCTTGATTTATGTCTTAATTCAGTTTCCATCCAGTTGTTCAGTTTCTATTAATTATTTTCTTGAGACAAGTTCTGTTAATGTAATTCTGGCTACCCTGGAACTTGCTGTATAGACCAGGCTGGCCTTGAACTCACAGAGAGATCCTCCTGCCTCTGCCTTCTGAGTTCTGGAATTAAAGCAGTTCACCACCATGGGTTGGCCCTAATTTTCACAACTTAGTATACTTTGTGTTGCTCTTTTTGTTGATATCCACCTTTAATCCATGGTGGTCAGATAGGATGCAGGGTGTTATGTTAATTTTCCTATATCTGTCGAGACTTGCTTGATTTCCAAATATGCAGTCAATTTTGGAGAATGTTTCACGAGCTACTGAGAAGAAAGTATATTCTCTTGTGTTTGGATGAAATGCTCTGTAGATATCTGTTAGGTCTATTTGATTTATGATGTTATTTAACTCTAGAATTTGTCTTTTTAAATTTGTCTGGGAGACCTGCATATTGCTGAAAGTAGGCTATTGAAGTCATCCACTAGGACTGTGTGAGGGGTACTATGAGATTTAAAATGTAGTAGCATTACTTTTATGACCTTGAGTGCCCTCGCATTTGTTGCATACATGTAGATTTGCAATATCCACTTGGTGGATTTTCCCCTTGATGAGTATGTAGTGTCCTTCCCTATCTCTTCTGGTTAGTTTTGGTTTGAAGTATCTTTTGTCAGATATTAAAATACTTATGCCTGCTTGCTTCTAGGGTTCATTTTCTTGGAATACCCTTTCCCATCTTTTTATTTTCTTTTATTTGTGTGAAACAAAGGATATCAGGATTTTACTTTTTATTATAAGATTTCTAGTACTATTTGGCCTTCGATCAAGGCACATGAATTCATCTGGCAACACATTATCATAGAGTCAAAATACAACTCATTATACGTACTAGATATGCCTACCAGCTGAGCCCTACACAACAGTAGATACAAGTCTGAGCCCTCTTCAATTTCTTTTTTAGACATAATTTCTTTATTGGTTCTTTGAAAATTTCAAATCATGAACTCTAATATTTCTCACTTCCCAGTTCCTCTATATCCTCTCCTCATCCCTGCAGTGACCCCGACTAAGAGAAAATAAAAATAAAAATAAAGCAAGCAAGCAAGCAAACAAAGAACAACAAGAACAGAGTAAATTTTAAAAAAATCCCCAAATCTCTTCAATTCTCCTTCTTTCCCGGTTTCTCCAACACCTCTTCATTCATCCTGATTGCATTAGGAGTTATCATGTCACATAGTATATACCATGTTTTCCTAATCAGCTTTTCTAGCAAATGTTCATTGCAATGAGTCACTGGACTGGTTCAAGGCCTCTGGTTTTTGGCACACTGTCGTCACTGGATTTTACCTGAAACTCCTCTGGGGCATGCCAGAGCCACACCTAGTCATAGACATCCTGCAGGTACCATTCCTTAGGACCAATCCCTTCACGAGCTTTAGCTGGCCCTAGATGGGTAGATGTTAGGGTGGGCCAACTCAAGACCCGGCTGTGGGTCTGGGTGGTAGCTGAGCTGGACAAACCAGGCCACTGGGACTGCCCACCTCAGAGGAGGGGGCAGAGCCAACTACCCTATGTCCGTACCATCGGGGTCAGTTCTCTTTCACCTGTGGTACGGGGTTTGTCTATCTCTCCCAGTGCAAGGACTGACTCTTCTATGAGGGTGGGGCCAGCTCTCTTGCTGCAGGGTCCATTGAGAGGCAGGGCTAGTGAAGGGTGGGGCCGGCTCAGCTTGGACCTCTGATTTCACCACCCACGCTTCCTATGGCCTCCTGAAATGACACAGGCCACAGACATCAACAGACCCTAGTTGCAGGTGGACCACCTACCCAGACATGGCCCTTGGCAGCAAATTGGGCCAGATGGCCTGGCTCCAGGTGGAAGCACTGGCCACTTATCAGGATGGCTGGGGTGGCGCCACGGCCCCGGATACCAACATGGTCACAGGTTGTGGCCTCAGCCCCGGCTTCCATGTGACTTTCCATACTTCAACACAGACCTCAGCATGATGGGACCATGAACCTAGACATGGCCCTCAGCTCCAGCTCTCATCCAGAAGTCACCATGGCATTGGGTAGAAGCACAGGCTACTTAGATCTGAATGACCCCAGCTGAATCATGGCACCCAGATCCCAACAAGGCCAGAGATTTTGACCTATACTCTGGGCCTCCATGTGGTCACAGACTTCAACATAGACCCTAACTGTGGTAAGAACACATATTCAGACAGGTACCAGCCCGGGTCTAGATATCATCGGGGCCCCAGTGGCACCGTGGTCATTGCACACCAACACAGTCCCAGATGACAGCCCTGGGAATCAGCATAGCTCTCAATGGCAACAGGAGCCATGGACATCAACAGACCCTGGCGGCATTAGGGTCACAGACGCAGGCATGGCACCCAGCTCCAGCCCTGGCCTGGATGCCAGCACAGCACCAGGTAGTAGCATGTACCACTCACATCTGTATGGCCCTGATTGCATCATGGCCTCTGGGCACCAACATGGTCACAGGTGGCTGATCTGATCACAGGCCACCACATGGCCTTTGGTTGTAACAAGAACCACAGATGTTGTCTCAGACCCTGGCTGCTATAGGAACAGAGAGCTAGATGTGGCCCTTAGCAGCAGTAGTGTTGTTGAACAACACCAAGACCCCAGGTGCAGCACAGGCCACTCAGACCAGTGTGGCTCTGGTTGTGGCCCAGCACGCAGACACCAACAAGGCCACAGGTTGAGGCCCAGACCATGTGCCATTTCTTCTTGCTGTTCTAGAACTCTTTACTAACTATGAGATCTCTCTAATTTCTATTTATGTAGGCACTTAGTGCTGTGAAGTTGCTTTCACAGAACCATCGTCATTGTGTCCCATAACGTTGGGTATGCTGTGTATTCATTTTCATTCAATTCTGACAAATTTAAAATTTCCTTCTTGATTTTTGTCTTAACTCATTTTTCATTTAGTTGTTCAGTTTCCATTAATTTTTTTTGAGACAAGGTCTGTTAATGTAATTCTGGCTGTCCTGGGAGAAACAGCACCCAAAAAGAGTATATTGCAAGAAATTATTAAACCCGGGGCTGAAGCAATGAAATAGAAACAACAACAAAAACACAATCAGTGAAA
>NW_026069147.1:11156-12569 GCF_014885135.2 Alexandromys fortis
GCCCATTTCTAATAATGTGTGTAAGCACTCCAAGGTGCGATTACCGGGAAGATTCTAGCCTACGTCCATCCTGGGTCGGAGGAGCTTCATTGCATGCATCTGCCCGGGAGAGTGGAGCATGCCTCTCTGTCTGAGGCATCTGGCTCTGAGAGGAGCTGCATTACTTCTGACCTCACTTCCTTTTCCTCCCAGCATTTTCTTCTGTTTAAACCACCCACCTATGTTCTAACCAATAAAATGGGCCAAGCCAGTTTCTTTATTAGCCAATGACCTTCCTCCATCAAATCACATAAAATAAAATAATAATGATAATTTTAAAAAGAAATATAAGAGAACCAGGCAGTGGTGGTGCACGGCTTTAATCCCAGAAGTCAGGAGGCAGATCTCTGTGAGTCGAGGCCAGCTGGTCTACAGAGAGAATTCCAGGACCGCCAGGACTGTTATAAAGAAACCCTATCTTGAAAGAAAGAGAGAAAGACACACACAGAGAGACAGAGAGATGGAGGGAGGAAGAAAGGGAGGGAGAAAGGAGAGAGAAATGGAGGGAGAAAGAGGGAAAGACAGAGAAAGAAATGTATAATTGCTGTGATAATTTCCACAGCTGCATGAAAACTTTTAATGATATTCTAGATTGTAGATTACTTTCTGATGTAGTTCAACTTGGGAAAATCACACTCATCTTCAGACAGAGACTGTATTCTTATTTAGTTGGTTTAGTCGATTACCATGGGACCCACATTGTATTGGGAGAATGAAATTTTCCTTGGAGGGCATCAGAATGATGCACAATTAACAAGGGCACTGGCGCCATCGGTGACAAGCTGGTCCGTATCCACTGGGAAGAAGAGTCCTCTTATCTTGCCCCTTATTTAGTCATGGTTCCTGCTAGGCAGCTTTTCCAAGACACTTCTTGCCTATGATGCTTCATGCCTGTGGGATTCACACTGCCCTGAATAAGACTTCACAGCCTCATCACTCAGAGTGAGAGGGAGGTATGGCAATCTTTCCACTGCTGCTTCCCCCCCCCCCGGCTACCATCCCTACACTTTGGGTGTTTTGATTTGTTTTTAGATTTATATTTCCCCTACCTCTCTGTCAATTAAGTCTGTCCCCTTTGTTATTTTTCTGTATAATACTTCTCTTGATCTTCATAAATACTTTTACCATTTTTGTTTTTAATTTTTATTCATGTGTATTATTGTGTGGTGATTTGCCTGTGTGTATCTCTGTGCCCCACATGAGTCCAATGCCCCAATAAAACAGTCTGAGATGTCCGATGCCCTAGAACTGATATTACAGACAATTAAGGCCATCTGTGTGGTGTTGGTAACCAAAGCCAGGCTCTCAGGTAGACTAGCCAGTTTTCTTAATCACTGAGCCATTTCAAGGCCCCATTTTCATTCTTCGTTGAGA
>NW_026069147.1:19112-20702 GCF_014885135.2 Alexandromys fortis
CTCATTCAGCCTGGAGCACATCAGTTGGCTCAATCACTTGCTCGATGGGCTTCGGGGATCCACCTGTCACCAGCCTGTCTAACCCACCACACTCAGCTTTGTATAGGTGCTTGGTGTTTGAGCTCACTTTCCACTGCTCGCATGACAAACACTTTGTTCTCAGAGTCATCTCTCCAGCCCTACTAAGTATCTCTATAATACAGCATTATACACATAAAATTTAGTCTAACAGCAAACTAGAGCATTGATGATCCTTTCTTTGACATTGGTTATACTGTCCCATTGGCTTCTCAATTCCTATGTGCCACATGGCAAACGATCGCTGCTGTCCTGTAACTGTGCAGTTCTGTTACACTGAGGTGACCAGTTGTCCAGCTTAATATTTTTAAAGATTTTCCTTTTAAATAATTTATTTAATTTTTGTTTTATGTCCATTGGGGCTTTGCCTGCGTTCATATCTGGATGAGAGTGTCAGATCCCCTGGAAATGCAGGTACAGACAGTTATGAGTTGCTATGTGGGTGCTGGGAATGAACCTGTCTCCTCTGAAAGAGCAGCCTGTGTTCTTTACCACATAGCCATCTCTCCAGGTTCTCTAGCTCAAATTTTTATATCCCATTTTCTCTTTTATCTGTTTGCTTGGTTAACTGCAAGAAGCCGTTGTTAAGATTTCCCATCAAGATGGGGAGGGTGACAAACACTTTGACTTCCAGCACTGGAAGGCAGAGAGAGGCAGCAATCTCAGTGAGTTCAAAACCAGTCCTGTCTACAGAGTGAGCTCCACGACAGTCAGGGCTACACAGAGAAGCCTTCTCTTGAATAAAATTTCACTATATTGCTTCAGATCGTTATGCCTCGTCTAATGTTCTAAGCTTGAATATGTATAGATGACAATTGTATATTTTTATTCTCAATTTTGAGTTTTATGCTACTGCAGAAGTTGGTTGACTGCATGTATAAGTGTGTCCCCTTAGCATTTCTTTTGTGAAAGAAAACTTATTTAAGATGAAAATTTTCTTTTAGTTTGAAAATGTCTTTCCAGTTTTTAAATTTTGCATGTTTCTTAATCAAGTTGAATTCATATACAGTGAATGCAATGCTGTAAAGACTAATGTTTCCCATGTTCATCGTGACACTCTCATCACTTGCACAGGGGAACTTTATCCTCTCCATTGTGTTTGATGTATTTGAACTGGTGTAAAATGGTGAATCTTTTAGCACTCAGACAGAATGTGGATTTTTTTCATTCTTCCTCCAATGTGCCAACATTCTAACAGGTTCATTCACAGAAAGAAAAAAGAGAACACTTCCAGTGTTGCTCAGAAAATTCAAATAGCCTATTTCAAATACTATGTGTCATTTATATTTTGTGGAAGTGAATGTGATTGCATTAAGATTATCACCGTTATTTTCATTACTTACATATATTTTTACACAACTGCATAGCATATTTCTTTGTTTTTAAAAACATCTGTATCTTTACTAAGGTTAGTTCTTATTGTAATTTTTATTCTTTTTTTTTTCTTTTTTTTTTATTGAGAATAAGAAAAAAAAGTTTCCGCCTCCTCCCAGCCTCCCATTTCCCTCCCCC
>NW_026069148.1:0-3057 GCF_014885135.2 Alexandromys fortis
TTTTTTTGAAATTAATATATTTGATAGGAATAACAAGTTGTGCTGCCATTCATATATATGAATGGCATTATCATAACACATACGATAAGAATGACATAGGTGTGCTAACCAAGCATTTCTGTCACTTAACTTGTTGGTTAGTGACTGAGTTGGACAGTCACTGTGTTTGTCCTCATTCTAGATTTTATGCCAAGAGTGTGGCTTGTTATGCAGACTAATGAGACGACTCAGTGGGTAAAAGCAATTTGCCACACAACCCAGGCCACCTTAATTTGATACCTGTTGACTGAGGTTTCTGTCCTGTCTGGTCCCGCAGCCATTCAGTTCCAAAGAAACACATAGAGGCCTACATTAATTATAAACCGATAGGCCTATTAGCTCAGGCTTCTTCTTAACTCTTTCTTACACTTTAAATTAGCCCTTAATTCTTGTCTGTGTTAGCCATGTGGCTTCGTACCTTTTATCAGAGAGGCATTCTCATCTTGCTTCCTCTGCATCTGGGTTATGACTGCAGACTGGGAATTTCCTCTTCCCAGAATTCTCCGCCTATACTTCCTGCCTGTCTTCTGGCCAATCAGCATTTTATCAAAGCAATACAACTGACAAACCTTTAAAGGATATAAGGCCATTGTCCCACAGCAGATCCTCCAAACATTTTTGATTGTTAGCTTGTCATACCTAGAAAGAGGGAGCCTTAGTTGAGGAATTTTCCAGATCAGACTGGCCTGTGGCCAAGTCTGTGAGAGATTGCCTTAAATGATTATTGAGGCGGGAGGGCTCAGCCCACTGTGGGAGATGCCATCCCTAGACGGATAGACCCAGGCTTTAGAAGAAATCTAGCTCAGTATAAGCCAAGCTAAGGAGCCAGTGAGCAGCACTCTTCCATGGTTTCTGTACCATGTTTCTGCATTAAAGTTTTGCCCTGACTTCCTTCAGTGATAGACTAGGACCTGGACATTAAACCAAATAAACTCTTTCCTCCACAATTTGCTTTTGATCAGAATGTTTTTAGTATAGGAATAAAATGGAAGCTGGGACTCCACAAAAAGTCACAAAAAGAGAAGCAACTCCAGAAAGGTTTTTTCTGCCCTCCACATGTATACCTCTGTGCATGCACACATACATGTGATACACACACACACACACACACACACACGCCAATAACGATAAATAAAATTTAAAATAATAATGACCCCATGATGCAAATATTCTGCTCTCGGAGGCAAGAAAACAGTGAGTGACATAGTTCATCTAAGCTGCCACACACTTCCCTTTCAGCATAAGCACATCCGGCCATGTCGTTATTCATTGTTTTCTGTGTTCCAGGCAGGCCTTGAACTCTCCGTGTAACTCTGCCTTCTGCTGGGACTGCAAGCATGTGCCACTGTACCTAGTTTACAGAGACCAAGCATGATACCCAGGACTTTGTGTACACCAGGCAAGTGTTCTACCAACTAAACTACATCCCAGCCCTAGACCCCTCATCTTTGCCACCCACCCTTTAGCCTGCTGTGACTCGGATCAGCAACTGGAGGTTTCTCATCCCACTTGGTCCCACGGCTGCTTATAAAATAACCACTCAGAGGCTTGATGTTAATTACCTATGTTTGGCCTTTTAGCTCAGGATTATTATTAACTAGCTTGTTTGACTTTCCCGCCTAGCTATATTCTGCCCTGCCATAGGCCAAAGTGGCTTCTTTATTAACTAATGGTAATAAAACATATTCACAGCATACAGAGGGATATCCCACCTCAGAAAAGGAACTGCATTCCAATTTGCCATGTGCCAAGTTCCATGGCACAGCACGGGCTCATCCTCCTCTTCCCTAATCTCCTGCTTTTGCACTAAGTTTTGAAAATGAAACTAACTAACCAGAATATACTGTGCTGGGAAAGTATTGCTAACCAGGATTTTTGAAAGTGTGCCATTTGGCATAGATCTGCTGTATGTAATGTTCTAATGTTTCCTGGGTGCTGGCATAATGAGGTGAAGTTATTCTCATAGCCACACCTGGAGCTGTGAGAGGAAAGGCGCCTTCTGATCACTGTGCTCATGGAATCTTTTCCTGGTTAAATCACGCATTAAGCAACACATTTCATTTTACTTTTGTTTTGTGTTTGAGACAAGATTTCACTGTGTAGTCTAGGCTGGCCTGGAAGAGATCTGCCTGGGATTATCAGGTCTACCACTACACCCAGTCAATAAAGACTCTGAATCACACTACACTCCACCCTCACCTCCCGGCCCTAAAGAGTGTGAGGTCATTTACAGTGTAGTGAACTCACTCATCCATGCAAATATATGCTTATTTCCTTTATGAATGTATGAAGCACATGAACGCTTCCTGATCACAGTTGACTCATCTGAGCTGAAAGGTAAATGGTTGAGATAAAGGATTCTTTCCAGTCAGCCAGTGTTCCCAGAGTCCTGCCTCCCAGCTTTCCGCCATCACCTGTTGTATATATACCAGTCTTTAGTCCTTGGCGTCTGTTTGCACTCAACCACGGCTTTCATAACTTCACAGAGCTTCAATAACGTGTCAGTGGGTACTATGTTTTTAGGTAGGAAACAGTGCCTGCCTTTGGAGTAATCACCAGTCTTTGCTGGTGTTAATGAATGGTATTTTGTATCTTGTCTACCAGGCATCTGAGGGCACGGGAGGTTTTAGTCGATAGTCTGTGCTATGGGTTGGGGACTTTAGGATTGCTCTCCCTAGTATACCTTCTTTTTCAATTGTTATTTAGAATTCTCATGCAGCTTTGGCAGGGATCCTGGAGTTTCCTTTGATAGTCATGTCATCATCACCACCACCACCATCATCATCACCACACAACTACCATCATTATCTTCATCACCATCATCACAACCACCACCACCACCACCACCACCATCATCATCATCATCATCACCACAATCATATCACAACCACCACCACCATCATCATCACAACCACCACCACCAGCAGCAGCAGCACCACCACCATCATCACCACCACCACCATCATTATCACCACCAGTACCACCATCATTATCTTCATCACCATCATCACCACCACC
>NW_026069148.1:5755-9961 GCF_014885135.2 Alexandromys fortis
ATGCCCGAAATAACAACACACAAACTGTATTCATTTAACTGCTTGACCCATTTCTATCTAGCCTCTTCTAGGCTAACTCTCGCACCTGGACTAGCCCATTTCTAATGATTGTTTGTAAGCACCCCAAGGTGCGCTTACCGGGAAGAGTCTAGCCTATGTCCATCCTGGATCTGAGGAGCTTCATTGCCTGCATCTGCCAGGGAGAGAGCGGAACGTGGCGTCTCTCTAGGAGCAGAGCAGAGTCTGACCTCACTTCCTCTTCCGCCCAGCATCCTATCCTGTTTATTCCAGCCCACCTATCTTTTAACCTATCAGGGCCAGCAGTTTCTTTATTGCTCAGCCAATGAAATCAACAGATTGATATGACACTCCCACATCATACTGCGTTTGGGAGGCTAGCAAGCTCAAAAGACAAACCCAAGACAGTATCAGAATTCAGATACCTGGGAGGTAGAGGCAGGCAGATTTCTGAGTCGAGGCCAACCTGATCTACAGAATGAGAGAGTTCCAGGACAGTCAGATCTACACAGAGACAACCACCACCACCCTCATCCAAAATCCAAATTCCTGATGTCATTGGGTTTTCTCTACTTGGATGCGTTTGTTTTACTCTTGTTTTTGAGCTAAAATAGGACAGTGGGGACAGAAGGTGTCATTCTGTGGGAGTGGGTTACAACAGGTATCACGTGATTCAGCAGCATCTTTTGTTTTAGACGCAGAGTCTCCCTGTGTTGTTCAGGTTGACTGCCAGCTCACATCCTCCTGCCTCAGCTCAGAGAGGGCACCTCCCATCCCCCAGCCAAATGTAGCCTTTTGATAGTAGTGGAGATGATGTGACTGTCGCACACAGTTGCTTGCCTCGCAGGCTCAAGATTCCAGAGATGACGGCTCAGGAGTCAACTCTGCACCTTGTCCTGCACTGCATTCTTTGAAAGTGACTGCGGGAGGCTTAGCTAAGTTTAGTTAATTAGTCAGTCAACAGTTCCAAGGCCGCCGAAACAAATTCTCTGCTTAGCCCAGAGTAGAATATGTTCTTTACAACTGAACCGTGATAATTTTGATCTACAAGATGCATAAATACATTTGGCACGGTAAGCAGAATAATGCCTCCTCTGGTCTGCATCCTCATCTCTGGAAGCAGAGAATATGACATATTACATGGCCAGTGGGAATTTAGATGGAATTAAGGTTGCTAATTTTAGCACTCTAGATTATTCCAGTGGGCCTAAAATAATCCCAAGTGTCTTGCAGAGCAGCAGGAGGAGGCGCTGTGATGATAAAAGCCTATAATACCACTCGGGAAGCTAAGGTAGGTGAATAGTAAGTTTATCCAGGGGCTTGGGAGGTAGCTCAGTTAGTAAAGTGCTTGCTACACACGCATGAGGACCCGAGTTTGATCCCCATCACTCACATAAAAAGCCAGTGTGGTGTTACATACTTGAATTTCAACAGAGGGCAGGTAGACACGTGAAGATCCCACCAAGGGACCCTGTCTTAAAAACCAAGATTGATGACTCCCGAGAAGTGATAGCTAGTGCTGACCCCTGCCTTCCATGTGCACACACGCCAACACTCTACCCACACCCCCTACATAGATGTGAGCAAAGGAAGGCAGGGCACTGCCGGAGCAGGATTGGAGCGTGACAAGAGAGAGGCCATGTTGTTGGTTCCAAGGCTATAAAAAGGAGACAGTAGCCAAGGATTGTGAGCAGGATCCCTAGGAGAAAAAGTGAAGCGAACTCCATTCAGAGTAAAGTTGAGTGTTGAGAAAGAGTTTGGGGGAAACGTCCTATCCTTTCCGAATCAGATTTTACTTTTAATTCATTCATATATTTATGAATTTTATGAAAAAAAATGGGTGTTCATGGTGACATATACCTGTTAAGCCAGTATTTTGGAGGCTGAGGCAGGAAGATAAGAAATTCTGGAATAAATAAACAAGAGAGTCTGTCTCAAAGTAGGAAAAGAAAGAGTTCTAGGAAGTCAATGCCTGCACTCTGCTCTATGAGGCAGGTCCTTGTCAATCACCACTGGGAAAATAAGGAAGCTCATAAAATTGGTAGCAATATTCCAGGAGCTCCCTAACCAGGCAAGGCCATTGGAAGCCTGGATCCTAGTCATCCTCAGACCACTATTAAATTGTGTTTTTATTGTAGAAGACACGTTACTATGACTACAGGAGCACCAGAGCAGGTGAGAGTAACAAGAAACTGTGCTTTTCTCTACAATGTATGTGTGCATGATGATGTATGTGGATGAGTTTAGGTGTTTGCCCACCACAGCACACACGTGGGGGGTCAGAGTACGGCCCGTGGGGTCAGCTCTCTCCTATCACCATGTAGGGTCTGAAATTCAAACTCAGATTGTCAGTCTTGGTAGAAAGAACCGTGAGCCACTGAACCACGTCACCGCCCGCTACTTGTTTATTTTGTGTACGTGTGTGCTTGTGTTCGTGTGTGTGAGTGCAAGTGCAGGTGCCCATGAATATGCCGCTCACATGTGAAAGCCACAAGTTTCCTTCTCAATCACTTCCCAATCTTGATTTTGGGGAGGAGTTTCTCACTAAACCTGGAGCTCACTGACTCAGCTATGCTAACTGACCAGCAAGTCCAAGGGATCCTCCTGCTTCTTATGGCCTCAGCAATGGGCTTACAGGTGTCACCGTAGAAGCCTCTTTTTAATATGGGTGCCAAGGATCCAAAATAGGATCCACATTGATTACATGGCAAGCACTTTATCTACCGAGCCATTTCCCAGGCCCTTACAATTTAAGTAATAAAATTGGAATGATAATTTTAACAACAAATTTGCCTTTATTTTAATGCAACAGGATTTTAATCAATGATACTGACATCCAGCAATGATCACTTCTGCTAAAACTTGATTTTACCACTCCATCTGGAGTTTAGCCAAAGTGTGCATTTACTGGACTTCAAAATGCTCAGCTGGGCTACTTCTCTGTTGAATATTGACATATGTCAGAACCTGGATGGGCTGGCGACATCAGCTCAGAGTTATACAAGACCGTTTACTTTCTCTGCTACTGGCATTGAGTTTGTTTTTTTTTTTGTTTTGACTCATTTTGTCTTGCAGGGGCAAGTCCTCTTTGTTATTCTACACACTTAAAGCAGTTTACACTCTGATGGCCAGTCATCAGCAAGAGGAGATTCCAACACAACTGCGGATTACACACTGTGAAACAGTGAGGCTGGGTGTGGGGGTTCATGTGTGGAATTCTAGCACTCAAGAGGCTGAAGAAGGAGAACCATTGTGAATTCAAGGCCAGCCTAAGTTACTTATTGAGAACGGTCTCAAACCAACATTGTGTGTGTGTGTGTGTGTGTGTGTGTGTGTGTGTGTGTGTGTGTGTCCTGGAACTCGCTTTATAGGCCAGGCTGGCCTCCATACACACACACACACACATACACACACACATGAAATATTGACACATAAACATACGAATAGATATATTAAAGTCCAGAAACTGACCAGTTATATGCAGAATTAGGTATCTGATATGGTGGTAATTTATTTTATTCACTGTTTACTTTTAGGTGTATGACTGTTTTGTCTGTATGCTTATGTGTGTGCTATGTGTGTGTTGGTCCTCAAAGGTCAGAAGAGGGTGTCAAGTCCTCTGGAACTGGGGTTGTAGATGCCTGTGAGCCCCCATGTTGTTGCTGGAAACCAAAATTAGGTTCTCACATTGTTGCTAGGAACAGAAACCAGGTCCTCTGCAAGAGCAGGAGGAGCTCTTAAACAATGGAGCCATCTCTCCAGTACCATGAGGTGACACACACATATATATGTGTATGTATATGTGTGTATGTATGTATATGTATATATGTATATATATACATATCTTCTCAAACATATGAATCAGTAGTCACTGAGAAGAGAATAAAAAGGCTTAAGTACAATCTTGATCCATGTGCTCTCAAATCAAATCTAGAGGTGTCACAACCTTACCTATAAAAAATGAACTATATGTCTAGTTCCAGGGGATCTGCCACCCTCTGGCCTTGGAGGCACCTGCACTCATGTGCAGGCACAAGCACACAGGCGTGCTGAATGTACACATAATTTTAAAAGGGGGAACTGAAGAGATAGCCAGAGGTTACGAGTGCTTCCTGTTCTTTCAGAGTCCATGAGTTAGGTTCCCACTACTCTTGTGGGGCAGCTCACAGTTGCAAGCAACTCCAGCTC
>NW_026069149.1:0-2195 GCF_014885135.2 Alexandromys fortis
GTCTAAAAAACCTATCATGACTACAAGTTTGACTATCATAAATAATTATCTATTGATTTGTATTTCTTAATTATACAATATATTTTTAAATGAGCTGCACAAACAAAATACCTTAATGCAGAAATACATATATGTAGTGTTACAAAATTGCCCTGAAATTTGTATCAGTAGATCAAGATCCAACCAAAGCAAAGTGTTCATCTCTGTATCATACTCCCTTTAAAATTAAAGAAACATTTTTAAATAATCATTTTGGAAATTTGGGTGTTGATTTCTTCAAACTCCTTACTGCTATTTGTTGGGCAAAGTATTTTTAGGGATCATGGAGAACTTTTATTGGGTCTTGTTCCATCAAACCACATTAGCCTTGAAGGAGTCCACAGATTGTCATCATCTGTGGAAATAAAAGCAGAACCTTTTTTTCTCAAAATAACATATCCTTAGACTCAAATTATGAAGCCAAGATACCTTTAAAATATAAGTGTTGGTTTAGCTTAGCAGTCTCCATAATCAAATGTCTCTCTGTATTTAACTCATTGATAGTGAAAAAATTCAAAGAAAAAAAAAACATTTTTTATATGTAATCCAAATTCTTTGAGTCTTTTTCATTTTTACATGCCTTTTTTTCTCTATTATTTTTTAATATGTATTATCTTTAGTCTTTTAATCTATGTCTGTCTCTTTAAGGCCTTTGTTTTATTTTTAAAAGCTGTTTGCTTCTTTTTATACTTGTTTATACTCTTTTCCTTTTTCTCCAAAGACTCCCTACATCGTTTTAAACACACTGTCTCTCATTTAGAGGTTCATTTTTGTCTGAATATGTCCTTACTGCATATCTGTAATCATTTTCTTAGTAGGAGTGCCTTTCTTTATAATGACAAGCAGGAGAGTAAGACCAACTCTGCAATCCTGTCTATTGGTTCTGCCCCATCCAACAAAGCAGAGGTATGCTCACTGCATCTGATAATCTTGCTCTCCTCCAGCTCCTGGGTTATGTAGCAACTAAGTAATTTGTATCATAGTATGCACAAGCGCCACTTAAATGCTGAATAACAGGACAGGCATGAATCAGGAAGCCTCCTTGAAAAGAGATGCAGAGTTTTTCCTGCTAATGCAGAGTCAGGAAGTTTTCTCTTAAAGGAATTGTGCCTCTCCTTGCCTTTAGCAAAGAGACACCAACTGAGAAAATGCTGCTACCAAGAAACCATTCTAAACTATATTCTTTCGTGTTCTAGAATTCATTCTCAAACTCTCTCAGGCTTAATGTAGATACATTTACCCCACATTGGGTGTCAATTTGTTGGCATACAAAAGAATTCCAAAATAGCCTAAACAAATGCTTTTGAAATATGATAGGGCATCTCTTGGGTATATTCCCAGAAGTGGTATTGCTGGATCCTAGGATAGGTTGATCCCGAATTTCCTGAGAAATCAACACACTGATTTCTAAAGTGGTTGCACAAGTTTGCATACCTACCAGCAATGGATGAGTGTTCCCCTTATTCCACATCCTCTCCAGCAAAGGCTGTCATTGGTGTTTTTGATTTTAGCCATTCTGACTGGTGTAAGATGGTGTCTCAACATTGTTTTGATTTGCATTTCCCTGATCGCTATGGAAGTTGAGCATGACCTTAAGTGTCTTTTGGCCATTTGAACTTCTTCAGTTGAGAATTCTCTGTTCAGTTCAGTACCCCAGTTTTTAAATTGGGTTAATTAGCATTTTAAAGTCTAGTTTCTTGATTTTTTTTTATATATTTTGGAGATCAGACCCTTGTTGCAGAGTTGGTGAAGATAATCTCCCAGTCAGTAGGTTGCCTTTTCGTCTTAATGATAGTGTCCTTTGCTTTACAGAAGCTTCTCGGTTTTAGGAGGTCCCATTTATTCAATGTTGCCCTTATTGTCTATGCTACAGGGGTTATACATAGGAAGTGGTCTCCTGTGCCCATATGTTGTAGAGTACTTCCCACTTTCTTTTCTATCAGGTTCAGTAGTGTGTTCAGATTGATATTGAGATCTTTAATCCATTCGGACTTGAATTTTGTGCATGATGATAGATATGGATCTAATTTCATTCTTCTACAGGTTGACATCCAGTTGTGCCAGCACCATTTGTTGAAGATGCTTTCTTTCTTCCATTGTATACTTTTAGCTCCTTTGTCAAAAATCAGGTGTTCATAGGTTTGTGGGTTAATATC
>NW_026069149.1:6131-9124 GCF_014885135.2 Alexandromys fortis
AAAAAAAAAAAAAGAATGACAAATCCAAATGGATCAAAGATCTCATCATAAAACAAAAATGTTGAACCTCATAGAAGAGAAAGTGGGAAGGACACTTGAATGTATTGGAACAGGAGAATACTTCCCAAATATAATCCTAGTATCAGTGACACTGAGAGAAATAGTTAATAAATGGGATATACTGAAACTGAGAAGCTTCTGTAAGGCAAAGGACATGGTCAACAAGACAAAATGGCAACCTACAGAATGGGAAAAGATCTTCAACAACTCCACATCAGATGGTTGGCTTATCTCCAAAATATACAGAGAAATCAAGGAAATGGTCATCAAAACAACAAATAATTCAATAAAAAATGGGGAGTAGACCTAAACAGAGAACTCTCAATAGAGGAATGTAAAATGACTTAAAGACACTTAAGGAAATGCTCAACATCTATCAGAGAATAGAAAGTTGAAACAACTCTGAGAATATATCTTATACCTGTAAGAATGGCTAAGATCAAAAATTCTGTTGACAACATATGCTGGAGAGGATGTGGGGCAAAGGGAATACTCCTCTATTGCTGGTAGGAGTACAAATTGGTACAGGTCTTTGGATATCAGTATGGTTATTTCTCAGATAATTTGAAAAGAACCTACCTCAAGACCTAGCAATACCCCTATTGGGCATACACCCTAAAGATGCTTAATCATACCACAAGGACATGTACTCAACTATGCTACTAGCAGCATTATTTGTCATAGCCAGAACTTGGAAACACCTTCAATTCCGCTAAAAAAAAAAAAAAAAAAAAACTGACTATATAACTATAAAATTCTAGTGTGAACTGCAAGACACATCCTGTTATTTTGAATCTGCCTACATTAAAAAAATTAAAATTTCTTTTCAAAATGTCAGGAGTCCATGTGACATCAGACTTTGGTATGCACAAAGAGTGAAGGTCAAAATTGATCCTGTTCTAGTAAAATATGATTTCTGGCTTCAATTAATTTGTATATATTAGTACTTGAAGGAGTACACATAGACCTTTAATCTTTTAAAAGTGTCTTAAATCAATATCACTTAGGTATTAGTAATGCTTCTAAGGATGTTTAAAAACCTGAATCAGTTACTTTATCAAACACATTGTCTCTAAATTCATTTAATATTATCTTCAAATATTTAGTAGTCTTAGAATGCTCAGGATATTGATTATTAAAATAGCCCGTTTCTTTTGGGTTGTAATGCGTGTGAAGGGAATTTGATTAACTCAGAGTTGGGTTGGTAAACTGAGTAGCTAATGTCACTAATGCCAAGGGAAAGCAGGCCTTTAAAAATCATCATGCAATATAAGATAATATATAATTCCATATGTAGTGGCCCACAAACTCCATGATTCTTCCTAATAGATTTGCATTATATGATGTAAGATTTCCACAAAACAGAAACACATATGGTAGCAAAATTGGTAATAAAGCATCTAATGTTATAATGATACACCTTTGCACATCTGGAAAAATCTTTTGTATAACATTTAAAAGAAATCATGAATTCCGAGTTATTATGTGATTATATGATATTTCCATGAATAAAAAATAAGGATAATGATTAAAACTATAGTCATAACATAGAAATTTATAAGCATGGCAAATTAAACTGTGATAAATAATGAACTGTGCTCTGTTAAAATCATAGCTAATTTGGAAACTATATTCAAGAATAAATTCATGGTCATAGACATGTTTGTTATAAGAATCTTGCAACAAAATGAAATTACAGAGAAAAGAAAAAGCCAAATAAAGCCTTTCTGTTGAAAATAAATGGAGGAAAATAGATGGGACACTGTAGCAAGGTTTGACAAATGATCCTTAGCCTTAGAAGATGGAAAATGCAAATGAAAAATTCTGAGCATGAATGTATGCTGGTTAGCTTTGGAATCACAATTTGCTATACGAGAATGGATATAGCTTTCATTTGAATGCAGTGTAAACTGAATGTGTAAAAGATTGATAGGAACTTTTGACTATTGGGTCACATAGCTAGCAAAAGAAGGGATAATTTACCATTAAGCTATTACTTTCTATTCATATAAGTATTTTGTCATTCAAACAAAATGTCTGGATTAAGTGACCTCACATTTTGGTGAAACACTGGGAAAGGATCAACCAACTTCTCCAGAAAACTTCACAAGAGTACCATTTCAAGCTGAGTCATCATGGTACATGGTTATAATAGCCAGTATCCTAGTTCCAACCCTCATATAACTTAATATTTTCCTTGGTTTATATTGAAATTGAAAATATCAAGGTAGTATTGAATATTACCTAAAATATTTTGTTTTAAATATAACAAACCCATATAAAATAATTATAAAGTTAAAATATGTTATCTCAGGAAGCATCTGCTACTATTATTCTATGAAATGGACATAGTATTAGACTAACTCCTAGTAATTTTCTTTTTCTATATAACCGAGAATATTGCTCTCTAAAATAATCAGAGAAGATTCATTTAGAAATGGATGGCATTTAACACAAAAACTCAAAGTGGCTAAGATGTAAAGAATGAGTAACTTCAAAATCCTTAGTGCTAAATGGATGTGTATAGCACACCACGCTTTTCCAAGGCTCAAGGCTCATTATGGATACAGAACAGGAAAGAGCCATAGCAGTAGAAGATTACAAGAAAATAGTGCTTTTCAAACATAGCAGAGAGGTTGCATATATGAATTCATAGCAATTAAATAACCACAGGAAACACCTGCACAAATTTAAAATAGACAAAATTCCATCATTGGTAGGGGAGTTGAGAATGAAATACCATTCCAATCTGAGGTGCTAGTAGAAATCGATAGTTTCTGAGAAAAGGAGAATAAGTTTTCTGTAAGTATCTGGCACCCAGTAAGTCAAATTTGATCCAGTGAATGACCACATTCCAAAGAGTATTTGGGCAAAACTAACTGCACTTGGTAGCACAACACACACACACACACACACACACACACACACACACA
>NW_026069150.1:0-1538 GCF_014885135.2 Alexandromys fortis
GAGAAGAGGCTAGATATAATGGGCCAAGCAGTGTTTAAAAGAATACAGTTTGTGTGTTGTTATTTCAGGGCATAAGCTAGCCAGGCAACCAGGAGCTGGGGCAGCAGGAAAGCAGCCTGCAGCTCCCTCAACATTGAGGGAATGGGATAGTTGAGATGTAGGAAGGACAGAGATGAGAGCAAGAAAAGAGAGATTTTGAGCCATTATGGGGTTAGCAAGAAAACTGGCTCTAGAGAAATTCCCAGGAATCCCCAAGGATGACCCCAGCTAAGACCCTAAACAATAGAGGAGAGGGTGCCTGAACTGGCCCTGCCCTGTAGTCGACTGATAATATCTTAAATAATACCATAGAACCTTCATCCAGCAATTGATGGAAACAGAGGCAGAGACGCACATTGGAGCACTGGACTAACCTCCCAAAGTCCAGTTGAAGAGTGGGAGGAAAGAGACTATGAGCAAACTGGTCAAAACCGTGATGGGGACCAACCACCTTAGTCTTCCCATTAGTCTTCCTGTGCTAATGGGAGCTCACCAACTCTAGACGGACTGGGAAGGAACAAGCATAGTTTGTGCTTCATAGTCACTCTGAATGTGATTGACAGTTGCATGGCTGGGGCAGACTGAGGGGCCACTGTCAGTGGCACCAGGTTTAATCTCTACTGCTTGTAATGGCTTTTTGGGAACCTATTCTCTTTGTATGAATGCCTTGCTCATCCTAAATATAATAGGACCTTGGTTCTTCCCTCTAGAGCCAAGTTTCTTGCCAACCCTAAAATGGCTCCCTTAGTTAAGATACCTTCTTCCCTGCTCCCATATCTGCCCTTCCTCCATCTCAATCATCCCATTCCCCCAAGCTATCCCCAATCCTCCCCTTCTCCCCATCTCCCCTTTCCCCTAACCCACTCCCACCGCCGCCATGCTCCCAACTTTTGCCTGGCGATCTTGTCTACTTCCTATATCCAGGAGGATAAATATATGTTTTTCTTTGGGTTCACCTTCTTATTTAGCTTCTTTAGGATCACAAATTATAGACTCAATGTCCTTTATTTATGTCTAGAAACCAATTATGAATGAGTACATCCCATGATCATCTTTTTGGGTCTGGGTTACCTCACTCAGGATAGTGTTTTCTATTTCCATCCATTTGCATGCAAAATTCAAGATGTCATTGTTTTTTTACCGCTGAGTAGTACTCTAATTGTGTATATATTCCATACTTTCTTCATCCATTCTTCCATTGAATGACATCTAGGTTGTTTGCAGGTTCTGGCTATTACAAATAATGCTGCTATGAACATAGTTGAACAAATGCTTTTGTAATATGATAGGGCATCTCTTGGGTATATTCCCAAGAGTGGTATTGCTGGGTCCAGGGGTAGGTTGATCCCGAATTTCCTGAGAAACCGAAACACTGATTTCCAAAGTGGTTGCACAAGATTGCATTCCCACCAGCAATGGATGAGGGTACCCCTTCCTCCACAGCCTCTCCAGCAAAGGCTATCATCGGTGCTTTTGATTTTAGCCATTCTGACAGGTGT
>NW_026069150.1:5730-8210 GCF_014885135.2 Alexandromys fortis
TGTAGGAATGGACACCATTCCCTTATATATGGATGATTGACCAAAGTAAACAAATTTGCTTGAGTTGTTGCTCTCACTTCCTGACTTGATTACACCTAGAATTAACTAAAAGAGGCTTAAGAATCTGTTTCTTCTACAGTCACCCAGCCTTAATACAGGAAAGACGTTTCTAGTGGCTTGGCTGCTTTGCTTTTTGGGTTGTTGGTTTGAACCCCAATATCTATCTCTAGGTTTTTAATTTGGGTACTACAGAATGGCAGGGTGGGGGAGGAACCATGATGAACTCTGATGGACTCTATGTAACCACTCCTCTGTTGCTGTACTGGTTTGATTTTTGTCCAGTGATTTGGAAACTGGGATTCAGTTTAGCTAAAGCCCCCAGCACATCCCAACAGGGTTTCTTTGGAGAAACCTGTGTGGATAGGACTGTGTAGAACATGTGATCAAGGGCTCAGAGCAAAGGAGAAAACAAACGTGACTGTTTCCTTATGCGAGAAGGGGAAGAGAATGAGGACATTTTCCCTCCAAACTCAGTTTGTGGGGACTGGAGAGGTGACTCAGTGGGCAAAAGCAATTGTTCCTCTTGCAGAGGACCCTTGTTCAGTTACAGAGACAAAATTTTACCCCAATACAATACAATAGAAAAGGAATAAAAATTGTAGAATCACTTTGTGGATTCCAGTGGTGTTTCTGTTAGAAGAAGCTCAGTCCTGCTCAGCTGTGGAAGTTTGTGCAGGCTCCTCACAGTCACACACACACAAATGTTAATGAAAAGATACCTAAGAAATTGCTGTACTCTGAGACTAGTGCCTAGCCCAGTTCTCATCGGTTAGCCTTTCTCCAGAGGCTGGTGGCAGTAAAGGGGTTCACAGAATCAGATAAATGGGGATCATAGGGACTCACAGGGACTGAAGAGGAAATCACACAGATGCACGGGTCAGCACTATGTCCTCTGTATGCACACTGTGGTTGTTTAGTTTGGGGGTTTTTGTGGGGCTCCTAAAGAGTGGGACTGTGGGGAGTCTCTGACCTGTTTGTCTGATCTTGGGAACCTTTTCTTCCTTCTGATCGACTCCCCCAGGCTCGAAATGAGAGCTTGTGCCTATGCTTATTGTACCTCATTATGATATTCCCGTGTTCACCAACTTCCCGAAACAGCTGTCTGGACAGAAAGATGGACTGGACATTTCAAGACACAAGGAAAGATTAAAGAAGTACCACCAGCCTCTAGTGCAGGGTCAGGATTCTGCAGGAGGCAGCTTTCAACTTAGCCCATGTCCATTGGTCCAGGCATTAAGAGGTAGAAAAGGGAATAGCTCCTCTCACTATCTCCCCTAGAGACTCCTGGGGAAAAACTTTGCTTCCCATTGCCATGACCTTAGGTCCTTCTGGTCTGGAAGTTTTGGTTCCAGGGTGAATGTTGGTGTGGGAGCCTTGCCTCTCTCTGGAGCATGACAAATATTCCACTGAATGGGAGCTCAGACTTATCTGAAGCCATTTTGAGCTCCTGATGTCCTTAATACAACAGGCTGAGAAGGAAATAACAGTGTTAGGAGGGCTGATGGGTCATGATCACCATCAGAAATTTGGATTGAGTCTCTACTATAAAGGCAAGAAAGATTATGGTTGTTGGGTAGGAAATCCTGTAGGGTATCTTGGCGCTGCATTGTCCAAAGATTAAAGATGATGGGAGAAGGGAACAGCCTTCTGCAGACAGATGACAAAAAATGTAGATGCACCAGGAATGAAAACACATTACACAACTCTAAGTAAAGAACCTGACTATACCTGGACTTAACTGTAATCCTAAGACAGAGGGCACAACTGTGAGAAATGTTTTTGCTGAAGTTGAAGTAGGTACAGCACTTCACAGACACACTTTGGAGGCAGAAAAACATAAACATTTATCTCAAGACCTGAAGGACACACCTTTAATCCATATCTAGAGCCTGGAGGACACACCTCTGGCTGGGCCACGCCTTCTGCCTCCTAGGAGCCTATAAAAAACATGGAGGAAGCTGTTGCTCATTGCCTGCTTGCCCTCCAGTGCAGCAAAACCATTTTCTCACTGGCATTAGAGAATTCTTCATCCCAATTCCAGCATAGATTGAAGACCAGTTGGCACGTCTAACCTCCTGGACTGAGTAAGTACTGGATACTTGGACTCTCCCTTCACAGGTAGCCTCTGTGGGATTAGCAGGACTGCAGCCCTAAGGCATTCTAATGAATCTCTTTGTTCATACAGAGAGAGTCTTTGGGTATGTTCTGTTACACTAGAGATCCACTGTGCAAAATTTTGGATGAGTATATAAAATGTTGTAAATTATCAAAAGTTGTGTATGATTCTCAAAATTAGAAATCCACTGACCTAAGATTCAATCTAGAAAAAAAAATGAAGTGATACAACAGTCCCGTATAGCCTAGTCTACCCACACTGAAACTAGAATTGAAATCTGGATAATTTCAGAGACTCGAGTTTC
>NW_026069150.1:13426-14568 GCF_014885135.2 Alexandromys fortis
TTTTTTTTTATCCAGTCTATTCTGTGTCTGTATGCTCTTTGCACCTTCATAGGTATACCTTTCTTTAGGTTGGGAAAGTTTTCTTCTATAATTTTATTAAATATATTTTCTGGACCATTGAGCTGTACTTCTTCTCCTTCTTCTATTCCTATTATTCTTAGGTTTGGTCTCATTATTGTGTCCCAGATCCTGAAATTTTTGTGATGAGAGTTTATTGTATTTGCTGTTTTCTTTGATCAGTGCATTTATTTTCTCTATGGTATCTTCAGAATCTGAGATTCTTTCTTCTATCTCTTGTATTCAGTTGGTTATGCTTGTTTCTGTAGTCTTTATTCATTTACCTAGATATTCCATTTCCAGCTGGCCCTCTGTTTGTGTTTTCTTCTGCCTCCGTTTCAGTTTTCAAGTCTTGAACTGTTTCCATTATCTGTTTAATTGTTTTTCCTCGGTTTCCTAGATTATAATTCACTGATTTACTCAATTCTTCAAACTTTCTGTTATACTTCTCTTCCATTTCTATAAGGGCATATTTTACATGCTGTTTAAGGGCCTCTATCACTTTCATAAAGTCAATGTTTTCTAATTCTTCTTGATTAAGGTGTTCATGTCCTCCTGTTGTGAGGTCGCTGGGTTACGGTGGTTTCATGTTGTTTTTCAGATTGTTGGGTGAATTCTTGCCATGGTGCCTGCCCATCTCTTCCTCCAAATCCTCCCCTATGGGTCTTCTTTTACAGGATCAGGTCTCCTTTCCCGCTGATGTACCTTCCCAGTGATGGCACTCCCCAGTGATGGCTCTCCTGGTGCCCCAGTGATGGCTCTCCTGGTGCCAAGATCAGATCTCCATGCTGGTTGGGTAGCTCATAAACAAAGGGCCTACCTTGCTTGCTGGAGGCAGGCTATGGAGACAAAGGAACTACTGCCCTCCCAGTTGTCCTCACCATTTAGTCCCAGCGCCCAAACAGGCTGAGCTGGGTGATGTTATGTGCTCAAAGAGGGGAGAGAGGCAGAAGGGGGGTTCTGGATGCAAGCTAGGTGGGATAGGAAGAGAGAGGCAGTATCTGGGGAGTATAGCCCCTGGAGGAAGACCAGGAAGTGCAGGAAGTGTTTCTTTCATTTGTTAATGTAGAATTTTGATTATTTTT
>NW_026069151.1:0-1908 GCF_014885135.2 Alexandromys fortis
AAAAAAACCTGCTGGGATGTTGGTTGCGATTTCATCAATTGGTGAGAATTGGCTTCTGCAATTCAGGAAACAATTGGTGCTTCTTCCATTGGCTTCCATGATCTTGTGTTCGATACAGCAACTTTGAAGTTGTTATTGTACAGTGTTCAGTCATGCGCATCCTTCCTCAAGTTTGTTTTTAAGTATCTTGTAATTTATGTTTTTATCAATGAAATCAGTTTTTCAAAATTTCATTTTATGTAATGCATAGTTGTGGCGTACATATGATTTTTATATTTTAAGCTTGTATCCTACATCTTACTGGATTATTGTATTGGTTTTACATTCTGTCTTTTACAGTCTTTGAAACTAAGTAAATCAATGACTCCTCACAAAGAAAAAATGAGAAAAATAAGTCTTCCTTTGTAATCTGTGGCATTATTTTATCAATTCATTGAGCTTCACTACACTAGCCCTCAACAAAAGGTTAAATATGAGAGGATAGTGTTGCCCTCGCCTTACCCTTAATCTTGGCGGCCAGGTAATCAGTTACATGAAATGTTTAGCTGCAATTTTATTCTAACTTTTTTTTTCATTGTTGAGGAATTTCCCTTTTATTTCTATCTTTCTGAGTATTTAAATATTAATGCAAAATTTTGTTACATGCTTTCTCTACCTCTATCAAAATGAATGTGCAATTTTTTCTTTTTTAAAAAAATATCTTTTTATTTTGCATATAATCCCAGTTCCCACCACCTCCCCTCCTCCCATCCCTTCCACCTTTCATCCCAAACTACTCCTCATCCACTCCTCAGAGAGAGTAAGGCACACTGCTTTGAGGAAGGACCAATATCTATGCTGAGCAAGGTATCCCTCCAAAGAGAATGAGTTTCAAAAAGCCATTACAAGCAGTAGGGATAAATTGTGGTACCACTGCCAGTGGCTCAGTCGTCTGCCTCAGCTATAAAACTGTCACCCACATTCCATGCGACTAGCTTGGTCCTATGTTGGTTCCTTTCCTGTCTGGCTGGAGTTGGTGAGCTTCCATTAGCTCACGTAAGCTATTTCAGTGGGTATCTCCATTATGGTCTTGACCTCTTTGCTCATATTCTCACTCCTTCCACTCTTCAACTGGATTTTGGGACCTCAGCCCAGTGCACAGCTGTGGCTCTCTGTCTCTGTTTCCATAAGTTGCTTGATGAAGGTTCTATGGTGACATTTAAGATAGTCATCAATCTGACTACAGGGCAAGGCCAGTTTGGGTACCCCCCCCCCACTATTGCTTAGGGTCTTAGCTGGGATCATCCTTGTGGATTCTAGGGAATTTCTTTTTTGCCAGGTTTCTTTCTATCCTCATAATGGCCCCCTCAACCAAGATATTTCTTTTCTTGTTCTCTGTCTCTCTCCTTTCCCCATCTTGACTATCCTATGTCCTCAGATTCTCCTCCCCTTCCACTTCCTGCCCTCCCTTTTCCCCTACCCCCATGTTCTCAGTTTCTTAGGAGATCATGTCAATTTCCCTTTCCCTAGGGGATCTACATATGTTTCTCTTAGGGCTCTCCTTGTTGCTTAGCTTCTCTGGGGTTGTGGACTTGTATCCTTTTCTTACAGCTAGTTAGTATCCACTTATGCATGAACACATGCTATGCTCCTCTTTCTGGGTCTGGGTTAACATACTCAGAATGTTTTTTTTTTTTTTTTTTAAGTTCCATCCACTTGCATGCAAATTTCAAGATGTCATTGTTTTTTACTGCTGAGTAGTACTTCATTGTGTAAATGCGCCACATTTTCTTTATCCATTTTTCAGTTGAAGGGCATCTAGGTTTTGTCCGGGTTCTAGCTATTACAAATAATGCTGCTATGAACATAGTTGAACAAATGTCCTTGTGATATGATTGGGCATCCTTTGAATTTATGTCCAAGAGTGGT
>NW_026069151.1:5302-9269 GCF_014885135.2 Alexandromys fortis
CAGTACGTGCAGTAGGATCAAAACCCAGTGCCATTGTCCTTGGCTTCTCAGCAGCCCTCATTGTCCGCCATGTTCAGAGAGTCCGGTTTTATCCCATGCCTTTTCAGTCCCAGTCCAGCTTGCCTTGGAGCCATTTTAGGGTTGGCAAGAGTTTTGACTCTAGAGGGGTTCATTTTTGTTGACTTCTAGGAAGACTTTAATTTCTTTCTTTCTTTCTTTCTTGACCCAGGCATGGTTCAGTTGAGTATTGTTAAATTTCGATGAATTTGTAGGCTTTCTGCAATTAGTGTTGTTGAATTCTAACTTTAAACCATGGTGATGTGATAAGGCACAAGGGGTTACTTCAATTTTTTTTTCTCTGTGGAGGTTTACTTTGCTACTGAGTATGTGGTTAATTTTAGAGAAGGTATATTCTTTTGTGTTTGTGTGGAATATTCTATAAATATCTGCTAAGTCCATTTGAGTCATGACATCTGTTAATTCTTTTATTTCCCTGTTTGTTTTCTGTCTGGTTGACCTGTCCATTGGAGAGAGTGAGGTGTTGAAGTCTCCTACTATTAGTGTGTGGGGTTTGGTTGTGATTTAAGCTTTAGTAATGTTTCTTTTACATATGTGGATGTTCTTGTATTTGGGGTACAGATGTTCAGTGTTGAGACTTCATCTTGATGAATTTATCCTGTGATGAGTATGAAGTGTCCTTCTTCATTGTTTCTGCTTGATTTTAGTTTGAAGTCTCTTTTGTTGGATAATAGGATAGCTACACCCGCTTGTTTCTTAGGTCCATTTGATTGGGAAAAAAAATTTCCCAATCCTTTACTCTGAGGTAATGTCTGTCTTTGAGGTTGAGGTGTGTTTCTTGAATCCAGCAGAAGGATGGATCCTGCTTTCATATCCATTCTCTTACCCTGTGTCTTTTTATAAGTGAATTGTATTCATTGATATTAAGAGGTATTAATTATCAGTGATTATTAATTTCTGTTATTTTTTGGTGATAGTGTTTGTGTGTTTCCCTTCTTTGGGGTTTGCTGGTGGGAGGTTATCATTGCCTCTGTTTTTGTGGGTGTAGTTAGCTACCTTGGGTTGGAGTTTTCTTTCTAGTACTTTCTGTAGGGCTGAATCTGTGGGTAGGTATTCCTTAAATCTAATTTTGTCATAGAATATCTCATTTTCTCCATCAATAGTGATTAAAAACTTTGCTGGGAATAGTAGTCTGGGCTTGCGTCCATTGTCTCTTAATGTCTGCAGCATATCTGTCCAGGACCTTTTGGCTTTCTTGGTTTCCACTGAGAAGTTGGTGTCATTCTGATAGGTCTACCTTTATGTGTTACTTGGCCTTTTTTTCTTTGTAGTTCTTAATATTTTTTCTTTATTCTATATGTTTTGCATTTTGATTATTATATGGAAAGGGGCCTTTTTGGGGGACCAGTCTATTTGGTGTTCTGTAAGCTTCTTGTACCTTCATAGGAATATCCTTCTTTAGGTCAGGAAACTTTTCTTCTATAAGTTTGCTGAATTTATTTTCTGTGCCTTTTTTGGAGTGTTTCTCCTTCTATCCCTATTATTCTTAGGTTTGGTCTTTTCATAGTGCTCCAGATTTCCTGTATGTTTTGTGTTAAGAATTTGTTGGTTTTAACATTTTCTTTGACTGATGAATCTATTTTCTCTATAGTATCTTCAACATCTGAGATTCTCTCTTCCATATCTTGTATTCTGCTGGCTATATTTGTGTCTGTAGTTCCTGTTTGTTTATCCAGATTTTTCATTTCCAGAATTCCCTCGGTTTGTGTTTTCTTTATTGCCTCTATTTCAGTTTTCAAATATTAAACTGTTTGCTTCACCTGTTTGGTTTTTTCTTGGTTTTCTTTAAGATATTTATTGATTTCCTCCAATTTTTTGTTCATCTTTTCCTCCATTTCCTAAGGGAAATTTTCATTTCCTCTTCAAAGGTCTCCATCATCCTCATAAGGTTACATTTTAAATTGATTTCTTCTGCTTCTTCTGGGTTAGGATGTTCAAGTCTTCCTGGTACATGACCACTGTGTTCTGGTGTTACCATATTGCTTTTTAGGTTGTTGAATGAAATCTTGCATGGCGCCTACCCATCTCTTCCTCCAATTGGTGACAGCAGTGTCTTTGCCTCTTGGTCCAATCCTTGCAGTTTCTGTCTGTGTCTTTTGGAACTGGTTTTGGTCTGTCATGTGCTGTTGGTGTCTGTGTCTTAGGGAGCCTCTGAGGTCTCTCTTGACCTGCTCTCTTTGTTCTCTCACTCCTCTCTATGCAGTTACAGCCCGTGTTTCAGAGTTCCTTTCCTTGTTCTCTCTGTGCAGTCACAGTCTGTGCTTCAGAGTTCATCTGAGGTCACGTGAAATAGGAGGGTTTGGGGGTGAGTGGGACTTATAACTTACAGGGTCCAATTGATGGGGTGAGGTGTTGGAGTAGTCTAACCATAGGAAGCATTCCTGCTGGCTAGCTAGAGAAGTTGAGGCAGGTGGATGGGGACCCAGGGTTTGCATCCATACTAGGGTCCTAGAGAGTGGGGAACCCTGTTGTGTGGGTGGTCACTCACCTCTTGGTCCTCTCTGTGCAGTTGCAGCCTGTGTTTCAGAGTTAGATTGTGCAATTTTAAAATATATTTTAATATAGTAAGTTGAATGAAAGTATTTTCAAATATTAAGCCGAGTTTGATTTCACAGGACAAAGGATAAACTTCATGGATCAAAATATGCTCTTATACATACTGTTAAATTTGAATTGCTAATTTTGTTGATAACAGTTATGTATGTATTCTGGTTATTCAGAACCAGTCTTACAATGTCTAGCTGATTTGGGTTACTGTTGACAAGAGCAAAAGAGAAACAGAGAGTAGAAGGGAAGCACCAATATACTGGATATACATAAGTATGCTGAAGTCAGGAACAGTGGGCATCTGTGGACATAGCAAATATGAAGGCTAAATCAGGAAGGCTAGTTGAGTCAGAAGTTAGACATGGTAGGCAATGTGGGAACCATAATGAGAGAGACCCAGATAAAAGAAGAAGAAGGGAAGGAGCGAAGAAGGAAAGGGTAGAGGGAGAGAGGGAAATAAGAGAGAAGGCAAGAAGAGAGACTGAGAAGAAAGGAGAGGAAAAATAGTCTGTTGGAAATTTGGTTTTTCTGACAGCAATATTTGTAATCATTAGGTTTGATCTTAAAACTTTTTTCAAATCATCTACCTGATCAGTACCTGAACGTACTGAAAGTAATTACACTTTGTTAGAACAGAAAATGCAGAATACTTTCAAGGAAGAACCTACATCTTGCATGTATTCTAGAGGCAGAAAAAAAAGAATGAGGAGGATGAGCAAAATAAGATGGTAAAGACTGGTACCCTAGAAGAACAGCTTGAAGCAAGAGGCTCCTAGGACTTAGAAAGTCTTGACATGGTATTTTTTTCCAGGTGAGATGAAAAGTCTTGTATCCAGGTCAATGTGTCATGCACTAGAGTTCAATGAGAGTTTGGAAGATTGATTGTGAATTCCTTAAATTTTTTTAAGAACATTTAAAACTTCTCTGTTATTCAATGTCCAGTGGTATCAAAAATGATTTCAGGTAGAAAATGCCTCAGTGGTTAAAGACACTTGCCACCAAGTCTGATGACATGAATTTGACTGTGTACTTTGGCACCACCTTACACACAAATAAATATAGGTAGTAAAATGACTTTTTTTTTCACTTATTTATCGACTTCAAATTAGTTAGCCACACAGTGTTTATTAAATGGATTACTGATTAGTATCCATTTATGTTATTACATTATTGAAAGTGTATGTAGACTTGGGCAATGGTGGCGCACACTTTTAATCCCAGCACTTGGGAGGCAGAGGCAGGCAGATCTCTGTGAGTTTGAGACCAGCCTGGTCTACAGAGCTAGTTACAGGACAGGCTCAAAAGCCACAGAGAAACCTTGTCTCGAAAAAAGCAAAAAAAA
>NW_026069152.1:0-3576 GCF_014885135.2 Alexandromys fortis
TTCATATGGCATTCATTTTCCGTCTTTTGTCTCGTTTGCTTTTCTGGCGATATGTATTTTTCTGGACTAAAAAGATCTTTTTTTTTTTTTTTTTGAGACAGGGTTTCCCTGTGTAACAACCCTGGCTGTCCCCAAACTCACAGAGATCCTCCTGTCTCTGCCTCCTTGTGCTGGGATTAAAGACGTGCCCCACCATCCAGCGACTAAAAAGTTCTTTGAACCTGGTACACACCTGTGGTCCCAGCGCCGAGGAAGGCAGGGGCGGGAAGACTGTGAGTTCAAGGCCTGCCTGGGCTGTATAAATAAGATCTTGTCTAAAAACAATCCTTGTATATAAAGGACAGCAGCTTATGTACTGCAGTTTCCTCTCCCACTTGTAGTTCAGATTTTATTCAATTTCTCTGACCAGATGAAAAAAGAATTCCTGTGATCATGTTGATCAGGACAGTGACAAGAACCTTCTCGGTTGTTGCCTCTGACAGTGTCTCCATAGGCTCTTATTTAATTCCTAAAGGGAGGCCCTCAGATACTCATGAGCTCCAAATGGGGGCGATATGCTTTTCATTTTGTTTTCTTGAGATGGAACTTGCCAGGTAGCCCAGGTGCGAGCCATAGCATCCAGTCTGAAGTCTCCATTTACTTCCCTATCCCCTTGGGGAGTCGCGCTCCTCCCAGGTCTCTGTCTAATGTAGTCTAGACTCCCCTGTCTGGTTCCTGTACTAGGCTCAGTTTAGGGAGGTCTTGGTGTTTGTCCTTAATAGTCTATAGAAGACTCAGCTTCACCCGAGTGTAGTGGTGCTTGGGAGGCTGAAGTAGGAGGGTTGTTAAGAGTCTGAGATCAAGCCGGGCAGTGGTGGCGCATGCCTTTAATCCCAGCACTCGAGAGGCAGAGGCAGGCTGATCTCTGTAAGTTCGAGGCCAGCCTGGTCTACAAGAGCTAGTTCCGGGACTGGCACCAAAGCTACAGAGAAACCTTGTCTCGAAAAACAAAAAAAAAAAACAAAAAAAAAAAACAAAACAAAAAAAAAAAGAGTCTGAGATCAGCCTGGGCTACACAGTGACACTTTGTCTCAGAACAGCACCCTCCAAAAACACACTAGCCAGCGAGACAGACAAAACAGACAAAGCAACAAGCAAGCTTAGCTCAGGGAGACCTAGTATTAGTAAACCGGAGCCTCAATAATTGAGGGCTGGACGAAGTTATGAGCAGCTCTGGGAGGAGATGGGATGAGACCTCTGCAAGAATGGAGAGTCCTGGGAAGATGAGAGGATGTCCTCTCTGTGGGGTGTGTGCATGTGTGTGTGCACGTACACACGTGTGCATTCATGCGTGTGTGTGCGCAGGTGTGTTCCCATGTGCACGGATGAGTGAATGTGAGCATGACAGATGCACTGAGGATTTGATGTGCTTAAGGCCCTGCTGTTGCTGTAACCACTGAACACAGCCTGAGAGGCTTCAAACAACACGAATTCATTCTCTGAGTTTTGGAGGTGGAAATGCTGAAATCCAGACGAGAACAGGGCTGCTGTGTTTCTTGGCAGCTGTCCCTAACCTCACAGCCTGTAGGTAGCAGTCATCCTCAAATCTCTCCTCCTCTCTGACCTCTGCTCCTGCCCTTGAATCTTCTAGCACCTTTCTGTCTGCCCCTCTCAGTGACGAGGAGGGAACCAGGGCCTTGCATATGGTAGGCTGGTGTGGTCCTACGTGAGGCTGCAGTTTCAGCCCTGTCTTCCTCTCCGATAAGGATGGTGTGACTAAACCTAGCTCTTAGAGTGGTCCAGGAAAACCTCTCCATCTTGCTATTGATCACCTGATCCCCTTTGCCATGTAAAGTTACATGACCGCAGGCTTTGGGGATTATGATGCTGGCGTCTTTGGGATCATCATTTACGTCAACATGGTGGGTGTTACCTTCTACTGCACTGCGGATTCAGTGAGAGGCAAGGGTGATGATGGTGATGATGACAGTGTTTGTTCAGATGGTGACGGAACATTTTCACGAACACATAAGACTTATTTCAAACTCATTTAAGTGAAGATGAATAGCAAAGGGACTTTGAATAGAACCCTGACTTCCCACTGACTAGCCATAGTTACAATGGTCTGCAGGCGACTTACCCCTCTTCTAAGGGCTTAGAACTCATGTCTGTCCATCACGAAATGTCAGCAACAGGAAGAACTGGCTACATAATGGGTGAGTCAAGAACTGGGGATTTTTGTGGAGCTCTTCTTTTGGAGAAGGGCTTTCCAGCTCTATAGTCTGGGACGAATTTACTAACTTGTCAAGAAATATTTATCTATTTATTTACTACAACTATTATTTTTTTGATGAGGTTGGGGAGTATTGAGATGAGTCTCTTGTAACTCAGGTTGATCTTGAACTTGCTGTGCAGCAGGAGATGACCTGCTCTTTAAAAAGTTATTTATTTTTTATTTAAGTGTGTGAGTGCATTTAAGTGTTTCTCTGTGTGTGTGTGCCCTGTTCATGGCTGCTGTGGGAGCCAGCAGAGTCCTCCTTGTTTCCCTCGATGGCCTTTCATTCATCACCCACCCGTGTGTTATTTCATCTCCATGGGTTTGTGCACTTTTTGGCATTTCTTTTGCTATTGCTTCTAGCTTTATCCTGTCAGACAGAATACAAGAGCATAAGAGACTGTTGCAATTTTGTATTTGTTGAGATTTACTTTTTGTTCCAGCACTCTGCAGATGTATATTATGTCTGTTGTATATCTATGCTTCCATTTGACATCAATTTTTTATTTTAAAACATTTATTTTTAATTATGAGTGTGTGTTATCTCTCTCTCTTTCTCTTTATCTCTCTTTGTGTGCGTGCACATGTGTGTGTGCATGTGTGTGCACATACATACATTAGTGCAGGTGCCCATGGAGTTCAGAAGAGAGCATTGGAACTCCTGGAGCTACAGATGGTGGGGAGCCATTCAGGCTGGGAACTGAACTCTCAGGTCTTCTGCAAGAGCACTAAAAGCTCTTAACACCGAGACATCTCTCCTGCCCTGCCCTTGAAGCCTAGATCTTCCTGCTTCTGCCCTCACAGTGCTGAGATTACAGATGTGAGCTGGCACGCTGATTTGCTCTCTGGCAGAAGATAAGAGTTCAAGGGGAGCTGTTCTATGTCTGCAGCTCCTGTGCAGCGTCCAGGATGGAGGAAACCCAAGTGTAAGAGATGAGATGGAGGCTGCGTGTGTGAGCCGGAGGAACCCTGCGCTCACTGTGGCTCCCTCCTCAGCACTTGCCAGGAGGTGAAGAAGCGTGCCAACAGCCTTACTGGTGTCTCTCCAAACATGCCAAGTTCCTGTGGGACCCCTGGAAGGTCATCAGGGTCAAAGGTAAGTGGGGGGAGCTGAGAAGCATGTTGACTGCCTTGGGGAAAGCACACATAGACATGATTTAAAAACTTCTAAAATCAAATTAATATTTATATAGTGTATATTTCCCATAATTCTGCCTTTAATTATCACATGATTAGTATGTTTAAATGTTTGTAACTTATTTAAAATTTTAATATTAGTATATGGTTGGCATTTAAAATTTTATTATTATTATTATTATTTT
>NW_026069152.1:6346-9095 GCF_014885135.2 Alexandromys fortis
AAACAAACAACAACAAAGAAAAAAAAAAGAAAACAGTCAGTCAACTTCAGTAGGTTTAGAACTGGAGCTCCAGTCTTCATTGGGTGCACAATGATTTAGCATGAGTCTTCCCTGAACATATGTCACTTAGAGGTTGGTGTCCTGATGTGGGATTCCCCTCTGTATACTGTGAATACCATTGGTTAGTAAAGAATCTGCTTTGGGCCTACTGCAGTGCAGAATAGGGCAAGGTGGGAATTTCAAGCAGATAGATGAAGAGAGAGTAAGCAGAGTCAATGAGATGCCATGTAGCTTCTGTAGGAGACAGACACACTGGAACCTTGCTGGTAAACCATGAGTCTCATGGTAAAGTATAAAATAATAAAAAATGGGTTAATTTAAGATGTAAGAGCTAGGTAGAAATACGCTTAAGTTATTGGCCAAACAGTATTGCAAATAATATAGTTTCTGTGTGATTATTTCGGGTCTGGGTGGACGGGAACAAACGAGCAGCCTCCACCAGCCTATGCTTGGTAACTCTCTGAGTCTTATGATCTGCCTCACACATGTGTAACTTAGACCCATATTGAGTCCAACACTGATTTAGGAGGTCCGTTCTCTGTTCTCCAGGCTCTTCAGCATCCTGTAGAGGTAACCACCTGTTAGTTTCCTGTGCAGTTATGCAGGGATGAACTGCTGTGGAGCTCACAGTGAAAGGAGGTAAAAGAGGAAAATATAGGGTTTCTCTTCTTTCTTCTTCTTCTTCTTCTTCTTCTTCTTCCCCTTCCTCCCCCTCCTCTTCCTTCTTCTTCCTCCTTCTTCTCCTTTATCCTTCTTCCTTCTTTTTTTTTTTGTTTTTTCGAGACAGGGTTTCTCTGTAGTTTTGGGTGCCTGTCCTGGAACTAGCTCTTCTAGACCAAGCTGGCCTCGAACTCCCAGAGATCCTACTGCCTCTGCCTCCCGAGTGCTGGGATTAAGGTGTGCGCCACCACCGCCCGGCTTTCTTTCTTCTTCTTAAGGATAGCACATCTTATGGCCAGAAAGATGAGGTTTTGGATGATGGGAGTGGTGACTCCATAGCTCAGCAAGCAGGACTGGACTGAGGTTGGTGCATAAATATAAATAAGTGGTTACTGTGTTAGTTTGGTTCTCTGTTACTGTGATGAACACCATGAGCAACAGCAACTTAGGAAGGACATGGTTTATTTGATTTACAGGATACAGTTCATCATGGAGGAAAGTCAAAGTAGGGACCTGGAGGCAGGAACAGCAGCGGAGACCGTGAGGAACACTGCTTACTGGCTTCTTTTCTGTTGCTTGCTCAGCCTGATTTCTTATGTAACCTAGGACCACCTGCCAAGGGTAGCCCTGTCCACAGTGGCCTGGGCCCTCTCATGTCAATCATGTAGCAAAGAAATTCTCCACAGACATGCTGACAGGCCACTTTGATGGAGATGATTCCTCAATTAACTTCCCTCTTCCCAGAAGACTCTAGTTTGTGTCAGGTTGACAAAAAACTAATCAGCCAGTTGTTTAACCACATTCTCTGGAATACAGGAGTCTTTTTTTTTTCTGAGCATAAAATGGAGGGTTCCTTTGAAGGGTCACTATTTGTGTGTCGGTCTGTCTCAGTCTCCTGATGTGGGACCCTCTGTGAGAGAGCTGCAGGAGAAAAGAAGACACAGTTCACCCATGTGCCGAGGGGCTACACGCCTTGGATGTCTTTTCTGCTCTCCCTCCTACTTCCCACTTTTGTCTTCTGGGAGAATTTTATACTGTAACCAGCAGGAAAGAGTCTAGGATGCAGTTTCCTCCATCTGGATTAGCACTTGGAGTCCTCACACTTCCCAGTGACCTGCTCAATCTGCATCTGCTTCAGAGGCGCCAGCCATTCAATTCACCAGGAGTGCTTCCTGCCTGGTCCCCCTTTCCCTCTCTCTCCAGCTTCCCTCATGGAAAAGTTTTGGTGCCTCTTGAGCCTGGGCAGAGAACTTAGGGTAACACTCAGTTCTCTGCTGTGATTCTTTCTGGAACACAGAGATTCCAAGGTTCTCTTCCCTTGGGTTGTTTGCAACAGCCATTTTCATTGCGTGCCCGTGCCCATGCCCTTGTGTATGCATATATGTGTGCACATGTGTGTGTGCACATGTGTGTGTGCACATGTGTGTGTATAGTCTCTTTTTTTTTTTGATTTTTTGAGACAGGGTTTCTCCGTAGCTTTTGGTTCCTGTCCTGGAACTAGCTCTTGTAGACCAGGCTGGCCTCGAACTCACAGAGGTCTGCCTGCCTCTGCCTCCTGAGTGCTGGGATTAAAGGCGTGCGCCACCACCACCTGGCTATGTGTATAGTCTCTTGAGTTCAAGGTCTAGCTCTCCAACACAGTGTATCCTCAAATCACCTAGGTTTTAGAAACTCAGAGACCTTTACAAAGAGGCTAGTGGAGATATTTTCTAAGGTCTCTCTAGTTCTGAAGATGGGTGTGCAGGAGTGGCCTGAAAGTGATCTTTTCTGTATTCCTATGTACATTGTAACATGTAGGATTTGGTCTTCCATTTACCCTTGACTTTGTTTATGAAAGATATTTTTTGCCTTGCTTTCCCTTGCTCTGTTGTGTACTTGATCTGAACCTTTCTCTAGAATGTGGAGTTTTCATTCCATTGATGTCTTAGAATCCAGGTGGGCAGACAGATATGTGCACATCCCACCCAGGAAATGAGCCTGCATCAGGAAGTGAGCCTGCATCAGGAAGTGAGCCTGCACCAGGAAGTGA
>NW_026069153.1:0-1702 GCF_014885135.2 Alexandromys fortis
TCTGGTGCCCTCTTCTGGCCTGCAGGCATACATGCAAACAGAATACTGACAATACTGTATACATAATAAATAAATAAATCTTTAAAAAAAAATAAATAAAATAAATAAATAAAACAGCTTCCAGTTCAGATTCCCAACTTCAACATGAAATAATAATCTTATCCTAACTTACAAATGTTTTCCTTGGCCTTGTCTCCCAACTAGAAGAATAACATACTGCTTCCCCAAACATTCCTACATGCTCTAGAAGACAAATCTCCATCCTTTTATCTTGAAACAATATCCTATCACAAGAAAACACACCCCAGCAGCTGAAGGAATGCAGACATTCAACCCCACTCATAGACAATAGCTGCCAGAAAAACCTCTCCACCTAAAGGTAGGCCCAATCCTGGCAACCTACCGTGTCTCAATGAGGTAAGCAGTGTACGTTTCTTGCATGTTCATGGCGTTTCTTCCAGTTCTCTTTTCTGCTTCAGAAACACTGATTTCTATTTTCTTCAACCAAAAATTATTTCCCGTCATCTGGACAAAAATAAATGGAACAATAAAAGCCCTTTAGATGGTATTGATACATGAGGATGATGGGGGGGGAATACGAACAAAGGATACTATAATCATGCATGACAATATAACAAAACCCATTATTTTATGTAATTAACATATGCTAGTGAAAATGGTATTGGAAAACTCATAGGCATACTAATAAAATCCAGCACTGGTAAATATTTCCAGAAGGTTTGGGGGCTGGGACAACAGCTCAACAGGTAAAGTGCTTGCCATGCAGGCATGAGGACTTGAGTTTGAATCCCCATGTCCTCTGTAAAAGTTAGATGAGCAGCATGCACCTGTAACTCCAATGCTCCTATGGCACCACAGGAGGCAGTGACAGGAGACCCATCTCAGTAAGGTAGGAGAGGATGGCAACCAAGGCTATATACTCTAACCTTCATACACATGCGCAGCACACAAACACACATAAATATATTTTCTAAGTTATTATGGGTTACTAAATAATAACAGCAAGTGACAACCTCTTTTATCAACATACTACAGTACCTCAATTTCTTGAAAGATATTTTAATAGGTACCATACATTTAATTATTATAATTCCAACATTCCACGTAAGCAACCAAGGATAAAGCTATAAAGGAATATATAAGAAAAAGCCTTCAGATGGGATGCAGCTAAGGGCTAGAGCCCTGCCTACTATGTTTGAGGCTCTCTCTGAGTTCAAGTTTCATCATTGCAATAATAAAAAACCTTAGGCTATTGCCACACCAACTCCAGTGTCGTCTGTGTGACATGACATATGTCATTATGCCGGACGGGAGCTACATGTCCCATGGGACTAGGCTTCCTGGAGGTCAATGGCAGACAGCCTGGTATTAGCCACAGCTGAGGCATAGACGGGTTTCTCGATTAGCTGGCTATACGGGATATGAGCTTTGCACAATCTCTTTTATAATAATGATTGTCTTTATATATACAAGACAAGGATCATTCTCTTCAGGAACAGCTCTGGGATAAGGAAGCACAGTATGGGAATGTATAAGACTACAGCAGAACCTTTGTTATACACAGGGTGTATGATGAGCAAGGGAATAGATGGGTTAATGTTGATGGACAAAGACTGTTATATTATACTTTCAACTTTATGGATAGGCTTGCTAGATCCCAACCCCCATGATGTCTGCTGCA
>NW_026069153.1:5034-9329 GCF_014885135.2 Alexandromys fortis
GAAAAAAATAAAGATACACAAATGTAAAAATACCATAATGAAACTCAGTATTTTGTGCATTTGTTAAAAGTAACACATAAGAAGAGATTTTTAAAAAGCCGCACAGGTTGGGGTGATGACTCAGTCCGTAAAGTGCCTGCGTTTGCATCCCCAGCACTCACAATTAAAACACTTTCAATTCCAGAACTGAGGAAGAGGCAGCAGGAGGATCTCTGTGGTTTGCTAACTAGCCAGCCTAGCCAAATCTGCTATCTCTAGGTGAGTGAGAAACACTGTCTGAAAAAGCAGGTAGAGAGTGATCCAGGAAGAGACCTAATGTCAACCTCCGGCACCCACAGGAATGCACATACACACGAACACACATAAAAATGCGACAGTAAAAGCAATAGTTACAGAGAAAATCAAACTTATGTATGACAGTACCAAAAATGGAATCAATGATGAAAAATAGATAATATATTTAGGAAGCGCTCCCAAGAAAAATGCAGAAAGTGATGTATATTTATACACACAAGAGAAAATAAGAGAGACAGAAGACATCAGAGGAGAGCTCAAAGAATTACCTAAGTTGGTGGATATCAGCATGATAAAGGTCACACTGGCTGAGATAACCATACAGCTCTTGGCCTACAGCCTGCTTTTTGATTTATCACCATCTGCTTCAGTGAAAATTCTCTGAATTCTAAAAGCACATAACTGTACTGATAAATCACCTTCTCAGCCCAAAAGATAACACATTAATCATGATTTCAGCCTGTCATACTATCTAGTAATAACAAGCACAAAATTTTTAAAAAAGCATTAAGTTCGAAAATAATATCAAAACAATGTACATGGGTTGTTAAGTCTCAAGTCCCAGAACAAATGGATGAGGTGCCTAATTAACACATCAAAGTGAACCTGGCCTCCAGGTTCTCAGCACCCCTACCTACCTGTTATGTGGTGTGGCTGACAAACCCTGCCCTCTACCCTGAACTCTCCAACCCAGGGGCCTAGGCTGCCCTTCCCCCAGAGGTTCTTATCTAGATAATCCAGACATTTTGGTTACCTGCCCCTTTTGTACCTTTGCCCTCTTGGCTGCTACACCTATTTCTCCTCTGTGGTAGTTTGAGTGTAACTGGCACTATTAGGAGGTGTGGCTTTGCTGGAGTAGGTATGGCCTTGTTGGAAGAAGTGTGTCACTGTGGTGATAGGCTTTGAGGTCTCGTATATGCTCAAGCCATGCCTAGTGTCTCAGTTTCACTTCGTGTGGTCTGTACAAGATACAGAACTCTCAGTCCTTTCTCTGGCACCAAGACCCACCATGACGATAACGAACTGAACCTCCCACATCTGAACCATAAGCTACCCATTTAACTGTTTTCCTTTAGAAGAGGTGCTGTGGTCATGGTGTCTCTTCACAGCCATAGAAACCCTAAGACAGCCTCCCTCCCCTCTTCCTCTCCTCACATAGCTCAGGGTCCTGACTACTGTGGACTCTCCCTTTTGTCTACAATGAACTTTCTCCTCTACCTTACCTAGGAACAGTCATGTCCTTTCCTTTTTATTTCTTTTTTCATTCATTAACTGCAATACCAGCAGGGCTGGTAGATGTATACCATATTCCTTGTGCTAAACCTATTAGCATAAAACAGTGACAATATCTAACATAACCAATACCTGTAACTGTTAAGAGACACATTCACAGATGTGACTGTGCTTGAGAGCTGGCTAATGAGAATAGGGTGCTATTAAAATCACACATTTAACATTGTAGAAAACATTAAAACTAAAAGAAAATAGGCAAATAGGCCTCGAGCCACCCAAGATTATTAAAATGTTTAAAAATAGCTTAGAATAGGAAAGGGGGAAAAAAAAGTAGTGAAACCAAAAATGTCAGGGCAGAAACACTGGGATAAAAAAAAATATCAAACCATTAAGGGAATGGCATAGCTGAGAAACTCTCCTAAAATCACAAAGATGATGTTAATAAGGCTTTAATCCCAACACTGGCAGGCAAATCTCTGAGTTCGAGGCCAGCCTGGTCTAAAGAGGGAGTTCCTAAAATCTCTAAGGTTTCCAACTGGAAGGCTTATGCTCCATCCATAGATGAATCAGGAAGTGTAAACAATCAAGCATAAGAAAAAACCACTCTTAGGGGCTGGAGAGATGGCTCAGAGGTTAAGAGCATTGTCTGCTCTTCCAAAGGTCCTGAGTTCAATTCCCAGCAACCACATGGTGGCTCACAACCATCTGTAATGGGGTCTGGTGCCCTCTTCTGGCATGCAGGAAGACACACAGACAGAATATTATATAAAAAATTAATTAATTAATAAAAGAAAAAAATCACTCTATCAAGACTCAGGTAACAAAGGAAGAAAGCCCACACAAAAGAATGAAGACCGACTTGGCCTTAGTGCCACAATCTACCCCAAATGGCAAACATCATGGACATGTTCACAGTATCAGAAAGTAACATTCTGTTCCTTCTAAAGCAGAGTATTTGGAAGAAGTCGATAAACTGTTCTTAAGATCCATATAAAATGCAAAAGACTTAGAGTAATAAAAACCATTTTGAAAAACAGGACCTATTCCATGCTGTTTCTGAAGAATCCAGAGTAATCTGGATAGTGCAGAACGAAAGTAAGGACAGACACACGGACAGAAATAAACCCCACATTTAAGGTCAACTGATTTTAGCAAGTGCACGGAGGTAAGCCAGTAAGTAACCAGAAAAATATCAACAGGGAGGAGAAGGGGACTGGACCTTTTCTTTACACCATATACAGAAAAATAAGTTAAAGTGGCTCATACACATATATCTAAAAACCAAAAACTGAAATATCCAGAAAACATAGAAGGAAACCTTTGTGACCTTGGGTAAGAAGAGACTTCTTAAACACAAACTCCAAAGCACAATCAAGGACCACCGTGCAGGCCCACACCTTTAATCCCAGCACTCAAGAGGAGGAGGAAGAGCAAACAGATCTCATTTTCTGAGTTTGAGGCCAGCCTTGTCTACATAGTAAGTTCCAAGCCAATCTACACTCCACAGTGATTGAGACACTTAACACACAAGAAAGAAACAAACAAAACCAAACCAAAACCCACACAATACAGGAGAAAAAAACTGAAATAAAACTTATTTTCTTCATAAGACACCACTTAGAAAAAGAAATGATAGTATCTCTTAGAACTGGGACAATGACTGTAAATCATTCCTAGAATATACAAACACTTAGGACTCAATAATAAGTCATTAAGAACATGAACAAGGAGCTGGGTATAGTGGCACAAGTTTGTACTCCTAGTACCCTGGAGTCAGAGGCAAGAAGATCCTGAGTTTGAGTCCAGACTAAGCTATCCAGTGAGACCCTACAGCAAAAACATCAAGAAGAAGGCCAGGTAGTGGTGGCGCACACCTTTAACTCGAGGCCAGCCTGGTCTACAGAACTAGTTCCAGGACAGCTAAGGCTAAGAAACCCTATATAAAAACAAAACAAAACAAAAAAACTAGAACTATGCTCTCCCACCATCAGCTGTTACAGAATTACACAGTAAAATCACTTCATAACAGCAGTGAATAGGTGAATATACGGGTAATTCCAACACTTGGGGAGTAGAGGACACAGCTCAGTGGGTAAAGGTACCAGATGCCAAGCCTCAAGACCTAAGCTTGATTGACCCACATGCTTCCGGAAGGAAAGAACAAATCCCACAAGATCTCCTCTGAACTCCACACATGTGCCACGGCATGCTCTCCTATCTCTCCCAATAGATAAAATAAACATGTTTTTGTTGTTGTTTTGTTTTTGTTTTTGTTTTTTGAGTCTGGGATTTTCTGTATCCTTGGCTGTCCTGGAACTTACTATGTAGAAAGGCTGGCCTCAAACTCAAAGAGATTCACCTGCCTCTGCCTCCCAAGTGCACTGTGATCAAAAGTGTGTACCACCACCACCCAGCTAAAATAAATGTTTAAAAAATAATAATAAAGGTGCTGGAGAGATGGCTCAGTGGTTTGCCTGCTCTTCCAAAGGTCCCGAGTTCAATTCCCAGCAACCACATGTGCTCACAACCATCTGTAATGAGATTTGGTGCCCTCTTCTGGCCTGCAAGGATACATGCAGACAAAACACTGAATACATAATAAATAAATCCTAAAATAATAATAATAATAGCCGGGTGGTGGTGGCACACGCCTTTAATCCCAGCACTTGGGAGGCTGAGGTAGGCGGATCTCTGTGAGTTCGAGGCCAGCCTGGTCTACAAGAGCTAGTTCCAGGACAGGCACCAAAAACTACAGAGAAACCCTGTCT
>NW_026069154.1:0-1781 GCF_014885135.2 Alexandromys fortis
AAAAAAAAAAAAAAAAGTAAGTAAGACAGCACCTTTTAGGGGGCTGGAAAGATGGCTCAGCAGTTAAGAGCACTGGCTGCTCTTCAAAGGACTTGGGTTTGTTGCAAGGAGGGGCTGCTTGTTCATCCTGGCCGCCCGGCTAGCTTAGCCCCAAAATAACCACACGGAAACTGCATTAATTAAATCACTGCTTGGCCCATTCGCTCTAACTTCTTATTGGCTAATTCTTATATTAGTTTAACCCATTTACATTAATCTGTATATTGTCATGTGACAGTAGCTTACTGAGTAAAATTCCCAGCGTCTATCTCCGGTAGATCCATGGTGTCTCTCTGAGTCTTTCCTTCTCCCAGTATTCTGTTCTGTCTTCCCCGCCTACCTAAGTTCTGCCCTATCAACAGGCCAAGGCAGTTTCTTTATTCATTAACCAAGAAAAGCAACACACAGAGGGGACTCCCACACCATGGGTTTGATTCCCAGCACCCATGTGGCAGTTTACAACCATCTCCAATTCCTGTTTCAGGGGATCTGAGGCCCTCTTCTGGCCTCTGCAGGTACCAGGCATACACATGATGCATAGACATGCATGTAGGCGAAACACCCACACATCTAAAGATAAATAAATAAATAGGGCTGTGTGAAGAAAGGAATAGAATAATAGATATCTATTGTATCTACTATAATAGGGGGCTGACGAGATGGCTCAGAAGGTAAAGGTGCTTGCTGCTAAGCCTAATGACTTGAGTTCAGTTCCTGGGGCCCGTAGTAAGAGAGAATGGGCTTCTGCAAGATGTTCTGTTCTACACACACACACACACACACACACACACACACACACACACAATTTAAGATGCACCACCAGCCCATGTCCTAATTAGTTATGCTAATGTCCGCCTAGAATATGAACTCTGATAAAGACGACGCCTGGAATGGATCACTGATGGTGATGTTTCAACTATCGGTAACACTTGGGAGCATCCAAAACAAAGGGGCCTTAGTCACTCCTCCTTCCCTTGCTCCAATTCAAGACACACTGCCCATCATCTCGCATCATTCAGGAAAGAGGGTCTCCCAGAATCCCACTCCACTCCAGCCCTGACTCCAGATGTCACCGGCTATCACTGGAGTAACAGAGCAGGAAAAGATATTCCCATGGGTCAGTGCCTCCAGTTCTGCCGAAGATCACCCTGGGTGATGTGCCAGGAGTGTGGGGGCAGAGAGCATGCTGGAACTGAAGATGGCAGCACTCTGCTGTCGTCATGCCCCCAAAGAGCCGTGGAGATAGCAACATGGCTCCCAGCTGTGCACAGCTGGGAGAGCTTCCTTGGAGGGCTTGGTACAGGCCAGGGCTGGGGGAGTTGAATCAGTCTCAGGCCGGAGCTAGAATGAAAGTATGAGCAGGGCTGGGGGACTCTCTTATGGGGAAACATGGGAGGGGAGCCCTGGGTGGTAGAGAGAGGAAACAGTGCTGGGAACTGCAAGCAGCCCTGGGCCTCATTGTCTAGAGCTGCCTTGGCTGCGGCTGGGTCCTTGTGCAGCAGCACTGGGCTCTGAGTGAGCTAGGGGCTTGTGGGAAACCCTCGGCCCAGCCTTTGCGGCCCGCCCGATTCTGTGCTGTTCTCTGTCCCCTAATCCTCTCCTCACCCCTTCCTTCCTTCCTTCCTTCCTTCCTTCCTTCCTTCCTTCCTTCCTTCCTTCCTCTCTTTCTTCTTCCCTCCCTCCCTCCTTTGTCTCTCTCTCTTCCTCCCCCCCCCCCCCCCCCCCCCCCCCCCCCCCCCCCC
>NW_026069154.1:5703-9533 GCF_014885135.2 Alexandromys fortis
CTTGTCTTGTTTGTTTGATTTCAGAAGACACTGTATTGCTGTTTTGCTTTATACACAGGGCAAATCTCCTGCCTCAGTAGAATTCAGTTTCATCTTGGGCATAAACATCTTCAGTTTTAAGAAGAGTGGTGTCCTCTCTTTGGTTTCTGGAGATTTTGCACCACAGCCTTCCAGTCATATTTACCTTTTAGAAGTCCTGCTCCCTTGGACTGGAGAGATGGCTCAGAGGTTAAGAGCATTGCCTGCTCTTCCAAAGGTCCTGAGTTCAATTCCCAGCAACAACATGGTGGCTCACAACCATCTGTAATGGGGTCTGGTGCCCTCTTCTTGCCTGCAGGCATACACACAGACAGAATATCGTATACATAATAAATAAATAAATATTAAAAAAAAAGAAGTCCTGCTCCCAGAAGGCTTCTGAAGGCTTCCACAGTTGCCGAGATGGCAGAAAGAGGAAGGAGAGGCCCTAAACTTTTACTTATTTTTTTGAGGCATGGTCTCAGTATGTGACCCAGGCTGACTCCCTTCTTCAGGGTCTGACTGTGTAGCCTAGAACCATCTATGTAGACAAAGCTGGCCTCTGCCTCCTGAGTTCAATTCCCAGCAACAACATGGTGGCTCACAACCATCTGTAATGGGGTCTGGTGCCCTCTTCTTGCCTGCAGGCATACACACAGACAGAATATCGTATACATAATAAATAAATAAATATTAAAAAAAAAGAAGTCCTGCTCCCAGAAGGCTTCTGAAGGCTTCCACAGTTGCCGAGATGGCAGAAAGAGGAAGGAGAGGCCCTAAACTTTTACTTATTTTTTTGAGGCATGGTCTCAGTATGTGACCCAGGCTGACTCCCTTCTTCAGGGTCTGACTGTGTAGCCTAGAACCATCTATGTAGACAAAGCTGGCCTCTGCCTCCTAAGTGCTGGGGTTAAAGGCGTGCGCCACCACATCTGACCGGCCTTACTTTTTATTAAGCAAATTCCCTTACTCAAACTGTCCCATCTCCCCAGTGCCCTAATTCCTTTGACGAGACTCCACCTCCCACTTTCCGCTCCCTACTGAGGATGCCATCTTACTATGGCTCCGTCAGGGGATGAATCCATTGGGTGGGGAGATGGTTCAGTGGGGAAAGCACAGAACAAAGCGTGAGGTACTGAATTGGAATGCCCCAGACCCGTGTAAAAGCCGGACGCCCAGGACAAGTGTCTGTAATCCCAGCACTCCCGTGGAAAGATGGGAGGTGAGGATGGCAGGGTTTCCAGACCAGCTAGCCTGGAGTACTCAGTGGAAAAACCACAGAGTGATTCTGTTTCAAATAAGATGGATGGCAAGGACCAAAACCTGGAGTTGTCTTCCATAGACACAATGTGGCATACATGTGCCCACATTCGCATGTATGAATGTGCTAACATGCAAAACAAACAATCAGAAAGAAATGGTTAACTCACTGATTAAGTCAGCACCCTCAGGATCTAGTCAATTACCCAAAGCTCCAGATCTGACTACAGCTTGCACTGAGGACCAAGCCCTCCTTACATAATCCCTCTTGGTGGGATCCACCCATAAAGGAATGGTTGTTAAACTTTATCCAGAATGCCAGGCGCATCGCTTTAATCCCAGCACTCAGGAGGCAGAGGCAGAGGCAGGGGGTCTCTAAATTCAAGACCAGCCTGGTCTACAGAGCGAGCTCCAGGAAAGCCAGACAGATTATCCGCAAGGGCTGGCAACCAGCGTTACAGCGTTGGGACTGAGACTGTGCGTAGAGGAAAATCCAGTCTGACAGTTCACAGACATGTGTGCACTGGTGTTGGCTGTTGGTCGGTGCCTTTCTTTTCACACAGAGTTGCTTGCAGGTCTTTCCAAAATGCTGGTCAGCTTACCTCAGAGTAAGATTGAAGAGATGGCACGGGCAGATGCTACATCTTTCATTGTGTGAGTCTTACTCTTCTAATCATCCTGTTCAACAAGTGAGTTTATGCGGCGATGTGGGAACCGGGAAGTGTGGATCCTGGAGGTTCGCTATCACATAAGCAACACTCAATTACAGAATTTAAGGATAAATTAAAATTATCTAGGTGATGAAAGAGGGTTTCATGGAATAAAAATTCAAATGCTGATGTCCCTGTTCCCAGAACCCCAGAATGTTACTGGATGTGGACCCTCTAAAGAGGCAAGTTTTAGGTTTTGCATTGTGGTGACAGATACCTGACAGAAGCAAATTAAAAGAGAAAGACATTCCTGGCTTACAATTTCAGAGACGTCAGTCCTTGGTCATGTGGCCCCGCGTGTTCATGCAGAACATTGTGGTGGCGAGCGAAAGTGTCAGAGAGCTTTTCACCTTCTGGAGAATAGGAAGCAAGCAGACAGAAAATGGTCAGGGATGAAAATCTCTCAAAAACCTGTCCCCGTGACCGACTTCTTCCATCCGGACTCCACTCTTTAAAGTCTTTACAACCTTCAAAAACAACACTACCAGCAGGTGGCCAAGACTTTGAAATGTAAGCCTGGGGTAGGCATTTTACATCCGATCCTCTATGAGCTACAAATTGCCAGACACTCAGATGGTATGTAAACAAACAATCGTAGCTGTGTCCCAATAAAACTTTATTTACAAAAATAGTCTGGATCTGGTTCCCATGTTGCATTGTGTGTCTCTCTGCCAGAGATGGGTGTAGAAAGTCTAGAGATGGGTTTCGTTGCAGCATGGGAAGTGGCAGAAAGAGCATCCAGGCCTGAACCCAGGCTCTCCTCCCAGCTCTGGTAACTGCCTCTCTGCCATGGTTTGTAGGAAATTATAGGGAAATATTCCAGTATGTTGTTTGGTTACAGCCTCTGAGGCTGGGGTGTGTGAGGAGGTTGGTGTGCATGATGCGGGGGGGGCCTCCTGCAAAGGTCTGTGGGGGTACAGTCAAGCCCCCTGGTTTCTCTGAGTCTCTACATCTTTAGGGGGAAAGTTGAAAAGGAGGAACCTTGTAAGAGCTAGTGTAGGAATCTGGGCAGCTGGGCTGGGTAGAGCCCCTCAGCATACAGGGACGGGCAGAAGTGGTGGTCCATACATGTCTATCCCCTTCACTTCTCTCAAACATGGGGTCAGTACTCTACAGCAGCGGTTTTCAACCTGTGGGTCACGACCCCAAGGGGATTGCACGCCAGATAGCCTGCATTATCCGATTTTTACATTATGATTCATAACAGTAGCAAAAGCACAGCAATGAAGTAATTTCACGGGTGGGGTCACCACAGCATGAGGAACTGCAGTAAAGGGTCACAGCATTAGAAGGTTGAGAACCACTGCTTTACAGCGGGGCACTATAAACTGTCCACAGAAAGATGGGATGGACTCCTCGGGTTAGGGTCTGCAGTTTGAGATCAGGAATCAGCGCTAAGTCAAAACAAACAAGTTGTTAGGAAGGCATTTGGGTCAAAGCGCCCAAGCCGATTAGGTCCCCTTTTGCGTGGTTTTAAGCCAATCTGCCATAATTTGACTTGCCTTTTAAAACTCTGGGTAAGGCCTGTGGGGGGGGGGGTCAGCTGGTAGAGCATTTGCATTGCATGCATGAGGTCCTGGGTTTAATCCCCAGCACTACACAAACGAGGCATGGTAGTGCAAGCCTGTAATCCCAACACAAGGAAGGCAGAGGCAATAGCATCAGGGGGCAAGGCCAGCCTTGACTACAAGAGTTTGAGGACAGTCTGGAATATATGCGATCCTATCTAAAATATAAAATAAAATAAGCTGGGCGATGGTGGCGCACGCCTTTAATCCCAGCACTTGGGAGGCAGAGGCAGGCGGATCTCTGTAAGTTCGAGACCAGCCTGGTCTACAGAGC
>NW_026069155.1:0-1758 GCF_014885135.2 Alexandromys fortis
GCTGGGAATCCCATTTGTTACCTTAAGGATAATTTAACCTATTAATATGTGATTGATTTGTTTTGAGACAGGATCTCTTTATTTAACCCTGGCTGTCTTAGAACTCACCATATAGACCAGGCTGGCCTTGAACTCACAGAGACCCTTTCTCTACCTCCTGAGCTGGGACTGTAGGCGATTGTCACCACAGTGGGTGCCATATATGATTTGGAGCTATACATGCTCAATGAAACATGACATGTTGACAGTTTTTCCCCAAATTTTTCACTTGCAGTGAATTTGGTTCCAAAATCATCTTACTTAAGCCAATTATTAAAGTATTGCCAAAACTGTTTGAATCTCGAGACAAGGCTGTACGGGATGAAGCCAAACTAATTGCTGTAGAGATTTATCGATGGATTCGAGATGCCCTGAGACACCCATTACAAAATATAAATTCTGTCCAGGTAAGGCACAGATTTCTTTGGTCATTTTTGCATAAGGGTAATATAGAGATACTTCCTATTTGTAATTGTTAATATTCTATCCTTACACATACTTATTTTTTATTTTTAAGATTTAAATAAGTTAAATTCCTGAGCATAGACTTTTGCTGTTACTGTCTATTTCTCTGTCTCTCTGTTAGGGAACAAGTCCTGAGTCTTGTGCATATTAAACAAAACTAAGTTTTGTTTTATTCAGGTGTTATGAAACATTTCTGCCCTTGGACCCCAGTCCTACTAGCATTAAGCCTGTAGCAGTTGGAAGATCCCTTTATGATTCTGTGGAGGAGCAGGGCTCCCGTATTTGGGTGAAAAAGTTCTATCACATAGTTGTTTTTTGAGCTCTTTTGATAATATAGCATATTTGAATTTTTAAACTAGTGATAGTGTCTTAAAATAATAGATTTGGGGAACTAAGGAGATGTTTCAGAGGTTAAGGGCATTTGCAGCTCTTGCAAAGCTAACCCCTACATAGCTGTTTAAAATTCTTTGTGACTCTAGTTCCAGGTGACCTTCTGGCCTCTGCACGCACCAGACACACAAAGAAGTGCACTTGCATGCTTGAAGGCAAAATACTCATACGTAAAAAAGAAATTTTTTTTAAAAAAGGATTTTTATTTTTAGTGCTTAGACATAAATCTTCAGTGTGGTAATGTCAGTTGATTTGACTTATGCTACAAAATACAGCTTCTATTTGTCTTTTATTAGTTTCCCTATTAGTACCGTGTAAACAGCAAGTGAGTTCTAATATATCAGTAAGTACAAGCATTATGTTCTCTAACAGTGGGATATAAATTTAAAAACTTTAAGATACTTTGTTAATGCTTGCAGTTGAAAGAATTAGAAGAAGAATGGGTCAAGCTGCCAACGGGTGCTCCTAAACCAAGTCGGTTTCTCCGTTCCCAACAAGAACTAGAAGCTAAACTGGAACAGCAGCAGTCGGCTGGCGGAGATGCAGAGGGAGGTGAGACAGTTTTAACACAGTCTCTATGAAAATGAGTGAGAATTATTGCTGCCACAACAAATCATATTCACTAGGCATCTCTTAGAGAACCGCTTTTAATAAAATCTGAGTCATTTGTGCTACTGAATAACTCTAGTCTCTTTTCTATAACAATTTCATCGTGGGAGATGAGATGGATCAGCCAGTGATCAAGAGCATTTACTGCTCTTTGAGAGGACCCAGGTTTGATTCCCATCACTCTCATGGTGACTCAACCCATCTATACTTCCATTTCCAGGGAATCTAACCCTCTCTTGTCCTCCTTGGGCACTG
>NW_026069155.1:5234-7353 GCF_014885135.2 Alexandromys fortis
GGCTAGACTCTTCCCGGTAAGAGCACCTTGGGGTGCTTACACGCATTATTAGAAATGGGCTAGTCCAGGTGCGAGAATTAGCCTGTAAGGGCTAGAGTTCATGGGCCAAGCAGTTCTTAAATGAATACAGTTTGTGTGTTGTTATTTCGGGCATGAGCTAGCCAAGCGGCCGGGGTGTTGGGGACGCAGCCCCGCCGCCGCTCCTATTTCAACAAGGGGGACTTAATTGGGGAAGGGGAGGAAATGGGAGGCGGCGGTGGGGAAGGGACAGAAATCTTTAATAAATAAATAAATAAATGATAAATACATTTTTATATGTGAATGAAGTTTATTTTGTTTTGTTTTGTTTTTGTTTTTCGAGACAGAGTTTCTCTGTGGCTTTGGCACCTGTCCTGGAACTAGACTAGGCTGGTCTCGAACTCCCAGAGATCCGCCTGCCTCTACCTCCCGAGTGCTGGGATTAAAGGCGTGTGCCACCATCGCCCGGCTGTGAATGAAAATTTTATGAACAAAATAGACCTTATTAACTATGTTTTTGCCATTTTGTTTTTTAGTTGACTTTAGAAAATGTTTCTGAAACAATAAAAATTCAGGTCTTTAAACTGATTGAGTATAAGACATTTATTCTATTCTTATTTTATGTTCCTCAGTGATTTATATTCTCTTTTCAGGAGGCAAAAAAATGGCAAGAGAGAAAAGAAGCCTTGGAGGCTATAGAAGTACTAGTGAAAAACCCCAAGCTGGAAGCAGGCGATTATGCAGATTTAGTCAAAGCATTAAAGAAGGTAAATGGGAGCAGCTTCAGCATTTGTGTCTGAACAGACACAACACTGGAATTCTTCATCAGTGATTCAGTGGGCTTCTGTTTCATTTAAACAACTTACTTTTAAATCACAAAATATTGCCATTTAAGGAATATTAGTAATAATATTTTAATCAGAGGTCTCTTTTAATAATTTAAAAACTCTACAGTCCTTTTAGAGGAATTGGTTTTATCTTAACACTGTATTTAGTGTGGCATTGTTAGCCTCTACCAACTATCAAAGAAAATAGAATCTTGCTGATCTAAAGCCAAGTCTTACAGTTTTCTAAGACGAGCTGTGTGGAGTAGTGAATGATACCAGACTGTAGTAGATCAGAATGCCAGGCAAAATGGGGGCACTCCTGTCACATTTCACTTTCTGTCTTCTGTGTGAAAACATCTCATTAATTGATTTCGTTGGTGGTTGTTCAGGAGACAGGGTCTCACTATGTAACCTTGGCTGTTCTGGAGCTTGTTGTGTTGACCAGGCTGGCCTGAACTCTACATAGATCCACCTACCTTTCTGCCTCACCAGTGGTGGGATTAAAGGCATGAACCATAGTACCTAGCTATCAGATTTCTAAAAATAACTAAAAGGGAATTGCCTATGGGGAAAAAAGTTCAACAGACCTGAATCCTAGCAATGGGAAAGAAAAAAAGGCACTGAGAAAGGAAAAATGAGGTTCTGGTAGCTTGTAATTTTTGCCAGTACTTTTTTATTACTCTGTATTCTAATTCTCAGAATGTCACACAAAATACTTTTGATTTCTTTATTAATAGTGATTGATATCTACATGTTAGGATATTAGTTTTTCAAGAAAGACTATTCTTGGGATATAGATGTAATTTCTTCCAATTTTTTCATATTTCAAAACATGAAACTTCAGCATTCATGTCTTAACAGTATAGGACGTTTGTGTAAAACATGTAATCTCTCACTGTTTGTCCAGAGAGTGTCTCTGTCTCTGTCTCTCTCTCTCTCAACTTTATATTTTCCTTTTGGTATTTCTGGGTATCAAACCCAGAGTCTTGTTGAGCATTCTCTACCAGTGAGCTACAGTCCCATTCCATGGATTTGTATTTACATAGACGTGGGAAAATTTGTGAAATGCTTTAGATAGCAGTAAAAAGTACTTTCCTGCTGGGTGTGATGGTGGCACAGGCCTTTAATCCCAGAGGCAGGGGTAAATCACAGGGATGAATCTCTGTGAGTTCAAGGCCAGCCTGGTCTAGAAGAGCTAGTTCCAGTACAGGAACCAAAAGCTACGGAGAAACCCTGTCTCGAAAAGTCTTTAAAAAAAAAAAAATTAAATAAAT
>NW_026069155.1:7702-9076 GCF_014885135.2 Alexandromys fortis
GACTGATCATGCCCAGGCTGGCTTCACACTCATGGTGATCCTCTTGCCTCAGTTTCCTGAGTAATAAAATTATATTAAGATTATCTTTATGAGCCACCATGCTTAGCTGAAATAATTAATCTGTCTTTTGAGTTGTTACCTGACTTATAATAATTTATGAACATATTTTTGTCAACCTTCAGATTAAGATTTTATATTTATAGTATTTTATTATATTTTCTCCATATTTTATATGTTCCTGATTTTGTTGGGGGTCCTTTATTGTAGCACAAATAATAAAAACCCAGAGACAGGTATGGGGTTTAACATGAAGATCAGAAAAGCTAAGCAGCAAAGCCACTAATGAAGTCTTACCTAGGGGCTGGAGAGATGGCTCAGTGGTTAAGAGCACTTGTTCTTCCAAAGGAGGGGGGGGGGGGGGGGGATAGAGTTGCCATATAATACTGGTTTTGAGATTGAGCACTATAATAATGATATCAAAGCCTATGAGGCATGTATAGACCTAGATTTGAATCCACACTTTTACTAACTGGTGATCTAGAGCAAATTTACCTCTTTTTCATTTTTGAGGTTTCCAAAATTAAGCTAATAATACCTACTTCATTCAATTCTGATGAAAATTAAGTTTAAAAAGCATTGCAAATTGTCTCCAAAATTGTGGAACCTAACATGTTTTTCATAAACATTAATCTTTTAATTTTTTACTCCTTAGGAAATATAAGTGCCAACTATTAGTATGGTATGAGTGTTGTGTATTAGAGGTTGTTTGGTGCAGAGACTCAAGAATGAAGCATTCTGTTTATGGAATTAAGGGACTAGGTAAAATTCAAAGCAGTTGCTTCTACTGGGAAAATGACTGGAAAACTAAAGAAGGATTTGTGGGCGCTTTAAAGTAAAACAGCAATTTAACACCAACTTAGACAACTTACTATGTATGGCAAACTGTTACCAGGAAGGAGCCCAGTCATTACACAGTTTTGCTGAATTGATGCATACCTATGAATTTAAATAAGTGTTAGGTTTGGGGGTTTTAGGAAGGAAGTAATATAAACTGCTGAATGAGAGTCTTCTAGGAGAAATGAAAGGAAAACTCAATTACTAATGTGACTAAATGGTTGCTCCAAGGCCCGAAACTCCATTACAGGAATGGTTACAATGGGATTTGCAATTTAGAGTCCTCATGGACTTGGCTAGTACCTGCAGCAGTTTCTACTGATGTTTCCTTGGTTTAAATAGTACAGAGATAGGGCTGAAGAGATGGCTCAGCGGTTAAGAGCACTGGCTGCTCTTCTAGAGGTTCTGAGTTCAATTCCCAGCAACCACATGGTGGCTCACAGCCATCTATAATGAGATCTGGCCCCCTTTTCTGGTGTG
>NW_026069156.1:0-3847 GCF_014885135.2 Alexandromys fortis
CCCACGACAAGTGTGGACAGGCTGGAAGAGGTCGAGGTTTCGGGTCTCCCAAGTGGGCCTCAAGAACCTTGGAGTACCGATGAAGGTGGTTTCCTGAGGTTAGCAGCAGTAAGAACAGTAGAGGTGATCACCATTATAAAAATACAAAGTGGCGCTGAGTAACTGTCTTTCTGCCAATAGCTCCCTGTGTTCTGTCAACTACCCCCACATGCTTCAGGACCTCACCTATGGGTGCCTGGTTCCCTTCATCAAGGCCACACCGGCAGTGAGCCTTTGCATATAAGGTTACTAAGGGCAGTAACACAGAAAAACCTCTCTTCTAGAATACTTAATTCTCTGGCAAAGTAAACAAACCAATTACATTTCTAAAATCTGTGCTACCCCACACTGTAGTCACCGGCTACACACATATAAGCAATTTTTAAAGCACCAGACTGAAATACATTATTAAAATGAATTTTACCTTTCCTACTTTGTATGTATGTGGGGTACATGGACATACACGTTCGTGTGGGTACATGTGTGTGTGCAGGCCAGAGATCAACGTTGAATGTTATCCTTAATCTACGTTACTCTCATGGAACCTGGAACGCATAGATTCTGCTGCACTGGCTGGCCAGTGTCTTAGCTTACCCAGAGTTGGGGTCACAGACATGCCCTGCCACACTCAGTGTTTATGTGGATGCTGAGGGAGGATCCGAACTGAAGTTTTCATGCTTTTATGGCAAATACTTTGCTAACTGAGCCACCTCCCCAGTCCACCTTATATTTTAATGTAACTGTTGGGATTTCTCCTTCTTTAGTATTGGCTTTTCTTTACTTTTGAGATGGGGTCTTGCTATCAACAGGCCAGTCTGGCCTCCATTTAGTTCCTTCATCACTCAAGAGCTGGTATTATAGACATTCACCACCACGGCCAGCTGCTACTATAAAATTCTAAACGACATCTGTGGCTCACATCCTTCTGTGGACAGAGCTGCAAGGAAGAGAACATTCAGTTCTTTGAGTACACAAGTACCAATCCACACAGACCCTGGAGGGCAGGGAGCTTTAGGCTCACATCACATGGCCTGAGTGACCTCAGGTAGCTGCTTAACCTCTCTTCCTCCTGTTTCTTCATCTGTACACCAAGAATAATACTATCTCTCTCTTTTTTTTTAAATATAGATCCAGTCTTTTTTTTTTTTTTTAAAGATTTATTTATTATGTATACAACATTTTGCCTCAATGTATGCCCGCACGCCAGAGGAGGGCGCTAGATCTCAGTACAGATGGTTGTGAGCCACCATGTGGTTGCTGGGAATTGAACTCAGGACCTCTGGAAGAGCAGCCAGTGCTCTTAACCTCTGAGCCATCTCTCCAGCCCAATACTATCTCTTTTTATAAGATCACTGAAAGGCATTCTTGAGCTAATCCTTACAAAGTACCCAGCCTGGTGCCTGTTCTCAGAGAGCACTTGAAGATGCTGGGCCTTGGGACTGGAGATGGCTCAGTGGCTAAGAGTGTTACTGTCCCGCAGAAAACAGTCATCATCAATGTTGGGTAGCTTACAACTACATGTAATTCCAGCTCTATGGGGCTCTAATGCCTTCTTTTAGCCTCACCAGGCACTTGTACATAACCCCCATACACAAAATTAAAATTATTTTAAAAGATACTGGATTCGAGCACCTACATACAGGGCCTACTAATGCCTGTCCATCCTGTCCATCCATTTGCTGGTAGCCAGGCTACCAGCAAACACTGAGAAACATTCACTGCTCCCACAGAAGGGCAGGTCCCCGTACTAGCTGGTAGTACAATGTCTTGATGCAGCACTGAGCTGGCTCAAGTCCCTGCTGAGGCATCATAAGAGATACTCACCTTCCATCCTTTCAGGAGGAGCCAAGCCAGCTCCACTGGGTGGGCGCTGCCGATTTCCTGAATGGCTGAGGCTGGGAGGGGTCACGCCATATGATGTGTACTGAAGGAGCGCATCCAGAAGCCAAAAGCAGTCCTTCAGTCTGTGACTGTCATCCAAGCAATTGGAGTCTCCATACAACACGATCCGGCCTCCACCCTCAGCTGGGATCTGATAAAGCCCCAAAATGGGAACATTTTCAACAAATTTCATCTCTTGTTTTAAGATCTCCAATCCTTGGTCCTTGAAAGTGTGTGTGATCACGACACCATCTTCTGGAAACTTGGCGATGCTGCAACCCGACGCAAAATACATGTCATGGTTTGCCAGGGCAAATTCTCCTTCATAAAGACGGTCACTGAACCCCATGTTCCACACAGATAGCAGCTCGTTCAGAGCTGGGATGTTGGCTCCTCCAGTATCTGGCATCCACCACTGCCTGTAAAAGTGGCAGCAAGCACAGAGGAGGCAAGAATTAAAATCCTCCCATATACTTCCTCTTTCCCTGACAAAACATGGTATCTTCTGTCACAATCCAGTCCACACATACACACAAAAGTGTGAACTGAAACAAGCTGTTTGGTTTGAGAAATATATAAAACCTACTGCTCCAGTAAATGTGTAGAACACATTCAAGCTTTCTTTTATGAAATTAGAATCAGAACTTCACTGGCATCCAACCCAGACAAGTCGAGTCTAGATCTTGCCAGAACTAGGAGTAAGAGAGGTTCTGCCAAAGACAATCTGTAACACAACACAGCACTGACAGCACTCTAGTATTCAGCCGTTAACTACACAGGTCTCTCTGAGGAACAGTTCCTCGGGTGGATGTCAGTTTTCTTATGTTCAGTCTGAAGGATGCAGGACAGAACAGCTCAAACAGAAACCAAAGCACAGGTGTCTCAGCTCAGCAAGCAAAGACAATGACCCCAACTATCATGGAGCCCAGAAACCTCTGTCTCCACAAGGAGCTTTATTCACCCACAGTCCACTACCTACAAAGACCACCCCAAGTTAAGACAGTCACACAAGAGCTTGCTAGGGGACTCTAACCCCAAAGCCATACCGCCATGCACATGCCAACTACAACTGTACCTTGTGTTCTCATCGTAAAACTTCACTTTTCTCATAACAGAAGTGTTGTACCAGTCACTGAAGATGACAAGGGAGAGGCCGTTGTCCACGTCCCTCCTCAGCTTGGTAATCTCCTCAGGGAAGTACTCTTCCTCACTGTCCACCATAAGCAAAGTGCCTGATGGAAGAAGTGCTACAGTCTGAGAACTGTCACATCTGAGTAGCAGAAGACAATTCAGAAGTGCCACCTCTCACTGGTGTCCCACCTAGGAGTCTGGTTGGTGCCACCCTGCATCACTACAGAGGGAGGTGAGACACACATGGCCAGGGCCCAGCAAGTCACAAGGACCAACTAACTGTGCTCTTTGGTTTTCACCTTTGCATAATGTAAAGATTTTTCATTACTTTAGGAAAGCAATAGTATTTAAAAAAAAAAAAAAAAAAAAAGACTAGAACAGTGAGGTGGAACCATAAAAGCTCCTTCCACCAAACTTGAATTCAATCCCCAGGATCCATAAAAAGGAGAAAATTCCAAGTGGTAAAAATAGTAAAGAAAAAAAAAAATAAAAAGACTACAAATATCTCTGTGCACAACCAGTGACATTCTGTACTCAGCTGAGAATTACAACCATCACGAGCATTGTGGAGAGCCTCATTCTCCACCTCCACTTGGTCACAGGGACTCTCCCAGGCTCCCTTTATTGGCCCACCAGCAAACACTGGGAACACTCAATACATGTACGTTGTGGGCTGAAAAACTGGACAACAAGGCTGCTCACCGTACTGTGTAGCGTCAAAGCATGTGAATGGTGCCCCGAGCACCTCCACGAAGTAACCCATGCTGCGCAGATGCTGGTACATGTCCCTGAAGTT
>NW_026069157.1:0-9076 GCF_014885135.2 Alexandromys fortis
ACTTGGGAGGCAGAGGCAGGCGGATGTCTGTGAGTTCGAGACCAGCCTGGTCTACAAGAGCTAGTTCCAGGACAGGCTCCAAAACCACAGAGAAACCCTGTCTCGAAAAACCAAAAAAAAAAAAAAAATCTACTAAGTTGCTCTCCACTATTGTCAGTTCTTCTATTGCAAACAGTTTTTTCTTCCTTGTCTTTTACAAGAATAAATCTTACCTGTTAAGTTAAGAGCCAGTATAGTCAAGCTTGGACCCAGATCTCCAGGCAGATCCTAGGCTGCAGACATAACTCATCTATACTCAATAAACAGCCCTCAACTGCTCAGAGATCTGGGGACTGTGGCATTTAAAAGTTTAATTATTAAAAGACTTTTCATAATGGAGAGACAGTTTGGCTCCTAGCAGCAGCACTCTATTTCCTCCAAAGGAGACAGACGACAGATGGGCACAGAACAATGTCCATCCGCAATTCGCTTCATCGGGTGAAAGCACTAACCACTGGGAAAAACTGCCTTTCATATAAACTGAAGATCTCCACACAGTGGACAGAATCACTGGAATCAACAGCCTAGATGCTCAGGTCAAGGTAGGCTTGTCTTCCTACAGATTTTCTAACACACAGGATCTTCTGGAGCCTGGCAGGTCCTGCTTTTAACAATAAAAGGCAAATATGACCCTCAGCAACCATGGAGAACCTTGAGGATAGGCTCTAGGTAGACAATTGAGTAAGTTCTCTGTCGTTTTTTAATTAATAACTCAAGTAAAATTTTATCCTTCTCAAAGATCTCTGGTGCAGTTTGACAGCTGAGAGGTTTTGTCAGTTTAAAAGGACAGCCTCACAAAACAAATGTCATAATCTTAAGATATACAAGTGCAAGTATTAAAATGTGTACCTGCAAGTCATAAAGGTGTGAGGACAAATACAAGATATCAAATTTCTCTCTCACATGGCCTTTCCTAGTCTTAAAGATACTTTTTATTGTGCAAACACATTTGTCACAGTCATTCTGACATAAATAGGCTGCTGTTTATACTATGTATATGTTTAAAACTTATGTTTTCACAAACTCAAACATTTCTTGTGAGTTCCAGGGAGCCGAGTTGAAGGATTCACCTTATTTTTTTTCGAGACAGGGTTTCTCTGTAGCTTTGGTGCCTGTCCCAGAACTAGCTCTTGTAGACCAGGCTGGTCTCGAACTCACAGAGATCTGCCTGCCTGCCTGCCTCTGCCTCCCAAGTGCTGGGATTAAAGGTGTGTGCCACCACCGCCCAACTAGGATTCACCTTAAATAGGTCAGATACACCCCTCTTAATTCCCTGGTCCTGAATTTTTTTTCTTCCCACACTTAACTGTCTAGGTCCAAGAGACACAGGACAATTCCACACCACGAATAGGATAGGAGTAAAGCCACCAGATACCAGGATGTGACCAACACCCAGCTATCTTAGGCCCCTCCACTTCAGCACCCACAAATAAGCAGGAAGCAGTTTTGAGAATCCCCCGTCCCAATTCCTTCAACCTGCTATGCCTAACTCCCCGCCTTTTTATTGTAAGAAAAAGATGGGAATGTAATCTGCTGGCCTAGTCTGTCACCTGGGTACCCTTCCCTTTAAGAGACAAGCCCCGCCCACTACCAACCCCCCACTTCTGCTATCCCACCTCTCTCTAACTCGTGTGCCCCCCTTCCTCTGTCTGTCTGTCTATCTGTCCTTCTTCTGGAGAGATAGCTTTTGTCTCTCTTTCTTTTTTTCTGCCTCTCTTTTCTCACCCTTCTTCCCCTATTCCCCTTCCTCTCTATAACCCACTAAATAAACCCTATACCCAAACTCTCTCTGCATGGTGTATCTATCTGCCTGTCTCCTGCCAAGGCTTCAGGCCACTCGCCAGGTGACCCGCTGCCCCTTGTGGGACCCATCCACCACCATATCTTTATAAATGATAACATTAAGCTTCCTTGCCTTTTTTTTTTCATTTTTGTTTTGTTAGCAACCTCATTGTGTCTGAATTCAGAACTTGCAAGAGAGTAGTAACACAAATTTAACAAAATGGAAATTCTTTTCCAGTGACTTGCTGCTCAGGCATTAGTCACCAGCTGTCTCATCCCCGTGACGAGGCAAAATGATCCTAATGGATGCCTGTGGTTTAGACTGGACGGATCTCGGGAGCTCTTTGTACAGAGATGAATGTAGGGAGCTTGTTTGGTCCTTCCCCATCCTCATCAGCAGCTTCCTCCTCCTCTTTTGTTTGCCTCAGTTGTCTCTCCCACCTCCCCCTCTCCCACCGTGTGTGTGTGTGTGTGTGTGTGTGTGTGTGTGTTTCTGTGCAAATCTCTCACTGAACTTGGAGCTTAGTGTCTGAGTCCAGTGCTGGGATTACTAGTGTGTGTCTGGCTGAGGACTGAACTCTGCTTTCCCTACTACTGAAGCAATTGCACCCCCACACACACACCTTTTGCCCCCCCAGAATGGTCTCAAGAGCCCAGGCTAGCTTTGAACTCCTGATCCTCTTGCCTTTACTTCCCAGGTGCAGAGGCACAGGTATTTCAACTACTCCACCTCTTCTGACTTTACCTTCCCAAGGTCCGGCACTGTGCCTTGCACACTGGTGGTCCTCGTTCCTTGGACACACTAAGGCTATGTGTATGTACCTTGAGGTCTTGGTACTGTTCTTTCTGTCCAGAATGTTCCTCCCTGGATCTTTTCCTAGGCAGGTTTAGCCTGAACTCCCCTTTACCCAGATGTTTCCTGGCCATTGCTTCTGCATTTGCCCTCCTTCCCCAGCGGTCACCATCACAGCTTCTCTGTCCACTAAAGTCCTGTTCTTATTTCCCAATTTCCCATTTATTCATTTTTGATAGATACCATGAAAGGGAAACTCCACCTGTCATTTCCATTCTGCCATATGGATGCTAAAGAAATTCTTATCTAGCTGGGTGGTGGTGGCGCACGCCTTTAATCCCAGCACTTGGGAGGCAGAGACCAGCCTGGTCTCAAAGAGAGTTCCCAGATAGCCGGGCTGTCACACAGAGAAAGCCTGTCTCCAGAAAACAAGCAAACAACAAAGCTTATTGGATGAATGAATGGATAAAGTTAGGGAGCTCGCTGTGAGTGAGATGTAGCTAGAAAGGCGGCTGAGGGCCACATTAGGATGGTGTTTGGTTGCTAACCATGGAGCTTGGATGGTCTCCTCTGAAGAATGGGGTGTTGCCCACAGTTATCCAGGATCCAAGAGGCATGATTGGCACTGAGAAAGGTAGGCTTGGCAACCAGTTAAGTTGTGTTACGTTGAGAAAAGTTGGAGGCGTTAAGAGTGCCTGGCAGGAAAGTCTTCAGTGGTGATGGCAAGTCTGAGGGACACCACAATAGCATGGCATAGTCAGGCTATTCTAGACTGTTCCTGCCTTTCCCTTTCTGTCAACCTTCCAATCTGTGTGCTTATTCTCAGAGCTTTTACATCCAGGTTCTTTCTGTTTGTTTTTTTGAGACAGGGTTTCTCTGTATAACCTGAGAACTAGCCTTGAACTCAGAGATCCACCTGCTTCTGCCTCCCAAGTGCTGGGATTAAAGACGTGCACCACCACCACCTGGCTTTAAAATTGTTTGTTGTTGTTGTTGTTGTTCTCAAACTCATTGTGTAGTCCAGGATGACCTTAATTCCTAATTTCACTGCTTCTACTTCCCAAGTGATGAGATTTTGCACTATTTGGTTGAGACAGGTCTCACTTACAGCCTGGCTGGCCTCAAACTTGTGGCAACCCTCCTGCCTCAGTCCCCTGAATGCTGGGATTACAGTATGACTCATCACACCAGGTTCTACTCACCCCTTCTGCTAGTGGTGATGCTGGAAACCCAGGCTTGCCTATGCTATGTGCATTAATCTTTTTTTTTTTTTTAAAGCAGACTGGATGTGAGATTTATTACCGAACATGATTTGGTAGGGCACAGGAGAGCACCGTGAAAGCCCTCAGGAGAGTAGGGCTCGCCACTTGTCCAGGGGACCACGATTAGGGATATATTTGACCCCACAGCCATCAGGAATGAGTCGCTTCTCAGCAACCATGTCTTCAAATTCATCTGCATTAAACTTAGTAAAAGCCCCATTTCTTTGAGATGTGGGATCTTCTGGCAGCCAGGGAACTTGAACTTGGCTCTACGAAGAGCCTCAATCACATGTTCCTTATTCTGCAGCTTAGTGCAGATGGACATGATGACCTGGCCAATGTGAACCCTGGCCACTGTGCCCTGGGGCTTCCCAAAGGCACCACGCATGCCTGTCTGCAGCCTACACTGGCGACAGCATTGAGATCAGAGACTTGAATAAGTGCCAGAAAATTGTCTCCAAGGTCCCTTAGGGCAACCCATGCAGGTATCAGGCTGCGTACACTACCAAGGAGGCTGCTGTTTGCAACCCTTGCAACCAGGCCCCCATGGGGAAAGGGACCTGGTTGGCTTAATTAGTTGCAAATGTACATTAATCTTTATAAACACACATAAGTGTATGTATGCATTTCTGTATATTTTCCTGCTTCCACAAGAATCCTTCAGAACATGGCCTGGGGCCAACAAGATGGCTCAGCAGGTATGAGTGCTTGCTACCAAGACTGACACCCTGAGTTCTATATGGTGAAAGGGGATAACTGATCTTCAGAAATTGTCCTCTGACCTTTGTGCACGTGCGTGCACATGCGTGTGTGTGTGCACGCACACACACATACACACAAATAAATGTAAGAAAAAATTTAAAAGACACAATCTGGCTGATCTTTCTGGAATTTTAGACCTGTAAGTCAAGCTGCATGCTAGGTCCAAAATTCTAGTCAGTCTCTGCTCCCAAAGCATGCCTATGGCTTTTCTCTCTCTCTTTGGAGCATCCTCTGCTCAGCTTGGCTCTCTTCCTCTCCCTTGTTTCCTTTATATTACGAGTTCAAATTTTGTAGTAGCTGCCTCTACACTGTGTGTGTATGTGTGTGTATGTGTTTAAAGCATTGTGAAAACGTCTTCTGTTTGATGAAAAAAAAAAATGCAGATGTGCCCAAAGCCAAAGAATGGAAATAGCGAGTACACGTCTTCCCCTCCCCCAGCCTAGCTCCCTAGATCTCAGCTCTGTAAGTCTGGCAAGCCAGGCCTTGTTTCCAGCTCTCACCTTTCCCACGGCCATCATCTGAGTCACAGCAACAGTTTTCCCTCTGCCCTTCTTTCCTTTCCCTTTCAGCTCGCATCGGCAAAGCCTGAGAGCCTTCCGCACACGTGTGAGAACAGGAGAAATGAAGAGATCCCCCTTCCAAAGCTGCTTGACTTTGGGCAAATTATTTGACCTCCCTTATTTCCTTGTGTGTAAAATAAGGGTAGTCACGGTCCCTTCCTTATGGGGTTGGGCGGTGATTAATAGGACGATATGCATAGCTCTGGAACACGGTCTGCTCCATGAACATCAGTGAGGACACTGCCAGAGTGACAATCTTTCCCTTGGGTGAGTTACTGACCTCAGTGAACCAAGCTAGGTGAAGAAGCTGGCTGTGGTGGCTTATGCCCCAGAGGCAGGGGGATTTCCATCTATTTGAAGCCGACCTGGACTCTCAAAAAAAGAAAAAGAAAAAGAAAAAGAAAGAAGGGGGGCTGGAGAGATGGCTCAGCAGTTAAGAGCACTAGCTGCTCTTCTTAAGGACCTGGATTCCCAGGAGTCAGTGGGTAACCATCTGTAACCCCCGTTTCAGGGACTCTGCATGGACGGTGGAGAGACATATATGCAGGTAAAACACTCACACACATAAAATAAAAATTGTGAACAAGAAAATCTAGGTCAGGAGAGACAGGCAAACTTTTTTTTTTTTTAAAGACAAAGGAGCCAGGTGGTGGTGCACGTGTTTAACCCCAGCACTCAGGAGGCAGAGGCAGGGGGACCTCTGTGAGTTCAAGGCCAGCCTGGTCTACAGAGCTAATTCCAGGACAGCTAAGGCAAAGGAACAATGTAAGTAGAATTAATTAGAAGACTGATATCGGGGCTGGTGAGATGGCTCAGTGGGTAAAAGTGCTTGTCACCAAGTGTGGTGACTCACGTTGTATCCCTGACACCACTGTGGTGGAAGGAGAGAACTAACACCTACAAGTTGTCTTCTGGCCTCCACAGGTGCTCTGTGACATGGGCAAAGCCACACACACACACACACACATGTGCACACACACACACACACACGCACGCACACATGCATGCACACACACAATAAAAATAGTGAAAAGAGAGGGTGGCCCTTCCTCTGAAGGCCACACACCACAGTGACAAACAGGAAGACAGAGCATTCTTCCAAAGACTGGCCTTTCTCCTTGAACCCCGTAAAACTGAGCTATACCAGATGGTAAAGGAGTCCATCCAAGTTCCCGGGTCCTGAATCGATGCCCAAAACTTCTTGCCTCCCCACCTTTTCACTTTTCTGAGGTGCTGGGAATTGAATTCAGGACTCAAGCACAGTGACCTCACCCCCACTCTGTATCAGCCGGTTAAATAAATGCCCAGAAGGTTTGTAGGCTCAGCCGTCTATAACCCTCCAGACTTGGATCGCTGTCTGAGTGGGGAATGCGTCTTTTGCAGCAGCCCTCGTGCGAACATCATTTCCCCCTTCAGAAAGCAACGCTTGTTTTCATAGGGTGTGAACATTTTTACGGCTCTGGCTGCTCCTGCCAAATCGTTTAAGCAAATCTGCCACTTTATAGTGTTATCAGCAGTAATAAATGGTTCCTGCCTTCACCACGCCCTCCCCCTTGAGAAACAGTCTTGCTCGCTTACTGGAGAGGACTCTTCTGCGCTGCTTTAATTCCTATTTCTTTGGGTACTTATGAGGCTGAACATTCTTTCAGGGTAGCTACTTTCTTGTATTTGTCCTATCCTTGGTCACGTACATTACAGGGAATCAGAAAGCTGACCATTTGATTTTGAAGAAGTCACTGGCTTTTATTTCCTCCTCTCCCTCCCTCCCGGATGTATCCTTTTTAAAAGCACCCAGAGCTAAACATTGTAAATCTACAGAAACATTAGAAAATACAACTGAGTAAACAAACAAGGTTAAAATCACCTGTACCTGACCAGGGCCGGTGCTACCCATCTTTAATCCCAGAGGTGTTGTCAGCCGAAGGCCAGCCTGGTCTACATAGTGAGTTCCAGGCCAGACGGGACTGTAGAGTGAGACCCTGTTTCAAAGCCCAAACCAACCAAACAAAAACAACAGGCAGAGGTGGATGGATGCCTGTGAATTCCAGGACAGCAAAGCTGTATAGTAAGAACTTGTCTCAGCAAAACAACCAACCACAACAAAAAATGGCTCTACTGAGCCAGGTGGTGGTGGTGCACACCTTTAATCCCAGTACTCGGGAGGCAGAGGCAGGAGGATCTCTGTAAATTTGAGGCCAGCCTGGTTTACAAGAGCTAGTTCCAGGACATGTTCCAAAGCCACAGAGAAACCCTGTCTCAAAAAACAAAAACAAAAAAACAAAACACCCCCCCCAAAAAAAAAACAAAAACAAATTACACAGACACAAACTGGGTTAGCAAACACATTGGTTGGTTGGTTCACTTAGATTTAATCCTAACTCAGGGTAGAGACTGTCTTGCCCCACTGATGTGTGCTCTACTTCATAATCGGATGCAATTGGCTAATTCATAATGGGCCCAAAGAGGGAGAGTGTGCTGGAGTCAAGTGTGCCAGGCTTTTCCTTTCGGACCACCAACCAGTTCTCAAATCAGGACACAGACTTATTGCTAGTTTTGAATGCTCGGTCTAGTTTAGGCTCATTTCTGACTAGTCCTTTTTTTTGTTTGTTTGTTTGTTTGTTTTTTTTTGTTTTTCGAGACAGGGTTTCTCTGTGGCTTTGGAGCCTGTCCTGGAACTAGCTTTGTAGACCAGGCTGGCCTCGAACTCACAGAGATCCGCCTGCCTCTGCCTCCCGAGTGCTGGGATTAAAGGCGTGCGCTACCACTGTCCAGCTAGAAAACACTTTTGAAGAGGAGCAAAGGGATAGAGGGGAGGAGGGTTGGAGGTGGGACCAAGGACGGTTGGAGCATCTTTCCTGAAGCTAATTACCGCTAGGAAGGCAGTCCCAGAGGCTCACAAACAACTGCCACCCAGGTAGGTCTCATCTCTGCAGATTTGGACTTAATTGATCTGGAGTGTGGCCAGAGATGTTGAAAGGGCCCCCAAGTGATTTTTAGTATGTAGTTAAGATTGAGAACCAGAGCCATATACAGCAACAAAGCAAAACACCTGATGCAAGACTTTATACCTCTAGCCAAGACCTCAGCTAACGGAGTATTTAAATGATCAGGGGTAAGAGCATTTGCAGCTCTTGGAGAGAACCAGGTTTCAGTTCCTTTCACCCACATGGCTCCCAACCACCTTAACTCCAGTTCCAGAGAATCCCAGACACCGGACGTGGAGCACTCTCATACATACTGGCAAAATACTCATATACATAAAATAAAATAAATCTTAAAAAAAATCAAACGCTAAGGTATCTCAGCCAGCAACCGTGACGAGCACTATTTTAGTTAGAAACAAGCTGTTCTGAGACAGGATCTCAGGTAACCCGGGCTGGCCTCAAACCCACTCACTATGTTGCGGAGAATGAACTGAACTAACATTCTGTGGCTTCCATCTCTCTCTCTCGAACTCTGGGATTACGGGTGTGCAGCAGCAGGCCCGGTTTTTAGGCACTGGGGATCAAACCTAGGACTCTGAGCGCGCTTGGCAAGCACTCCACCATACCGAGCCTCCTCCCGGAGCTGGCAAATCAGATTCTCCTGCAGAGGTGCACAGCAAAGGAAGAGCGTCCGCCCATTTCACGCCCCGGCTCGCCGCAGTCGGGCGCGGGCGCCAGTGCGCATGCGCAAGGCGACCGGGCGCGAGCCGGCGGTCCCCGCGCGCTCCCGCGGTTCCTTTCCCCACCGTGGCCGCGGCGCGGGAAGGACAGCGAGCGGCTGCGATGGCTGACGAGATTGCCAAGGCTCAAGTGGCCCAGCCCGGCGGCGACACGATCTTCGGCAAGATCATCCGCAAAGAAATCCCCGCCAAGATCATCTTCGAGGACGACCGG
>NW_026069158.1:0-1365 GCF_014885135.2 Alexandromys fortis
AGGATCACATGAAGCTGGTATATGTAGTAGCGACACATCCCAGAGTCACTATTAGTGGCCCCTCAGTCTGCTCCAGCTGTCAACACCCTTCAGAGGGGCTTGGTTTTTCCCATGCTCATTCAATCCCAGTCCAGTTGGAGTTAGTGAGCTCCCATTAGCTCAAGCAAACTATCTCAGTGGTTGAATGGTCTTAAATTTCTTGCTCATACTCTCACTCCTTTTACTCTTCAACTGCGTCTTAGAAGTGGAGTCCAGTGCTCCAATCTGGGTCATTGCCTCTGTTTCCATCTGTTGTTGGACAAAGGTTCTATGATGATATTTAAGATAATCATCAGTTTGACTACAGGTTAAGGTCAGTTCAGACACCCTTCTTTTCTACTGCTTAGGGTCTTAGCTGCGGTAATCCCTGTGAGTTCTTGGGCATTTTCCTAGAGCCAGGTTTCTTGCTAACTCCATAATGGATCTCTAAATCAAAATATCTCTTTCCTTGCTCTCATATCCGTCCTTCCTCCATCTCAACTAACCCATTCCCTCAAGTTCTCCTCAACCCCCTTTTCCCATTTCCTTCTATCCCCTGCCCCCTGCTCCCAAATTTTTGTCTGATTAGAATTTCCAGGTATGTAGGAGTTCCTTTTGTTTGGATGTTTGCTTTCATTCGGTAATGAATAACGAAACTGTCTTTTCCTAGTTGATAGGACAGAACTTAGGTAGGCAGATTAGACAGAACTAGATGCTGGGAAGAAGGCAGAGTGGCAGATGTCATAGATCTCCTGCTGGAGGCGGGCACTAGTTAGAATCTTGCCAGTAAGCCACAGTCATGTGGCAATACACAGATTAATAGAAATGGGTTAAATTAAGATGTAAGAACTAGCCAAGAAAAAGTTGGAGCTAATGGACAAGGTAGTGTTTAAATGAATACAGTTTCTGTATGATTATTTTGGGTGTAGGATAGCCAGGTGCCTGGGACCACCAGCAGCCTACTCCTCCTGCTACAGAGTGGTGCCCAATGTTGGGAGAGAAAAAACTGCACCCGTATTTCCAAATGTTGTTTATAACTGTTTACATTTAAAGGGTGATATGATATAGATATGAATAATTTACTTTGGTATAAATCTTGATTTATGGATACAAATTTAAGGTCAGTTTTGTTATATGTATATGTATTTCTGATCTTGATTAAGGTATTGTGATTGTGTGGCTCATTTAAAAATGTAATGTATAATCAATATAGTTTAATAATCATCTATAATAGTCAATTCGTAGTCATGTCAGTTAGATTTTCTAGAAGTGCATAGACATATTTAAATAGACATTTTTCATATCTTTCAAAGACTACAGAATATGGCATTTAAAATGTTTTAATAA
>NW_026069158.1:5398-9288 GCF_014885135.2 Alexandromys fortis
TATTAGCCTACTAATATAACTCTGTTAAATGTTTCCAATAAAAGAATATCTGATTAATGATAATGTTTTGTCTGGATATGATGCTTTAAAGGATGCTATGAGTTATTATGGATCTACAAATAATATCCTCTTGCATCAAAATTCAAGTGCACAACTGTAACATGGAAAGATGATATGACAAATGTCATTCAACTACAACGGAGCTGCATGATTGATGGTGTGAATTGTGACTGATGCTATTGGCATGCTGTGGCATCTAAAGGAAAAGTAGTGTGCCTGAGTCAGAAAGGAGGTAGTTCATGTTTGAACGACAAAACCAAGACAAAATCATAGGACTTGGAAATAGCTAGCCATGGAAAGGAGTGAAGGACATATTCATTATAATAGCAGATTGAGGTAATGAAAAACACATTACTTGTGTGAAAATTGGTCTATGAAGGGAAATCTTTTCTTTTATGGTTATCCTTGATTTTATTGACAGACTTTATAGGCTAAAGGCATAGCAAGATATATGTTTTATACAAAGAGTTAATTACATGCCTTCAGAACATCTGGGAAAAAGGAAATGAGGTGTGTAGCAGAGAAATCTCACAGTGTAATCAGGAGTTTTAAAAATTTTTCAGAAGCTACCATCTTAGTATCTAACTAACAAATCATAAGATATCCAGAAGACTGGACCACTTTCCCTTTAGTTACTCAATATGGATAGCAATTGTTGGGATCACAAATGACCTCTGATTCTCCATTAGTAAAATCTTGTAAAGTGTCACTCTTTAGAAGAATATGAACAAAATGAAATAAGTAATCAGAAAAAATGTGATTTCTAGGGGTTCATTTTCAGATTCAGGATGCAAAGCCATTATCTACAGGACTGAACTCCAAGCACCAGATCTCCTATGAAGGGAAATCTTAAAAGTTTTATTTAACTAAGCAGAAAATCAGTTATACATTTTTTTGGTTTTATTATAAGAGTATGAGAGAGGGTGGAAAGCAATACTGAGAATAAATGTTTTGTTGTTTAACAGAAATGACATTTTAGCTGTCACATTTTAATGATGGACAAATGAGGAAAATGAAAGAAAAGATGCTTATGGTTAGGGTTACAAAGCAATAAATTGCTTCTGATGCAATGATGCTGAGTCTTATCTAAAATGTTATCTAATTTCTGGTGTTTAAGAGTGTATGTATAGAAATTTGTTTGGTATATTCAGCTAATGATAATTTTAAATGTATCATATATTGGGCAAAATTAATTACATAAGAAGAACACTTTTTAAAGGCACATTAATTGATGACATACTAGCACATATTTTTCTTAGTTGTTTGATGAATAGAGCTTGACATATATTTTTGTTTTTAACAGAAATGGGATGGGGGATGATCTTCTGGAATATGATGCATTGATGGGTGTTGAGGATAACCATCCTCAAAAGCAGTGCTGGTGCTGGTGATATTAGTATTAGACTGGAATTGGGAGCAGTATTTGTTATAATACTATTAAAACAAGAAAGCAGATACTGATTAAATGTCTAGAGAGATATAAATTTTCTTTTTCTTCTTTTTTTCAAGTATACTAAAAGTACATCAAAAAATGACAGAAAATGCACAAAATACTATATCACAAATTAGGTCATATAACTTATTTTTGTTCAAAAGAAATAATAAATTACATTTCCAGAAAAATGTCACCAAAATTAATATGAATTAGATGTAAAAATATTCATGAATTTGTAAAAATTAATGAAGCATTATTTGATACAGATTTAATAATTTTAGAAACATAACAATAAGTGTTATTTATATGATTTCCAGGCCCTCAAGTGTATATGCACACACACTAATACATTACATACATTGTACTGAGTCAATACCTAAGATGATTATCGTATAGCACAAAATAATGAAAACAAGGAGCGGTAAAGTAACATAAGTACCTGCCCAGTCACATGGTTGGACAAAGATGATATCAGAGGTGTTTTACGAGCTAACGTTCTACTCTTAAAGCTAGATTTCACAATTCATAAATGATATAAGAATGTTATATTTTAGCAATATTCTAGTGTCTGGAGTTTTGTTTTGGAGATTAGAAATAGACATAACACTCATCCGAAGTGTTATGTTTCTTTCTCTGTCTTTCTCCCTCTTTCTCAACTCTGTTGGTGTTTCTCTCTCTCTCTCTCTCTCTCTCTCTCTCTCTCTCTCTCTCTCTCTCTCTCTCTGTGTGTGTGTGGTGTTTGTGTGCCAGCTTCTGGAGTCTGGGTTAACTTCTGACAAAAAGCATGTATACTCTGTTAAGAAATTAACACTTGATCCAACAGGAGCACAGGCAAGGCTCTGGGAGAAAGCTTCAGTAATCTTCTTTTCTTGGTCTCCAGTTTAATTCACCTCTTTTTGTTCTCCCTTTGTGAAATTAAATCCTACATTATAGACATTTTTTGACAGATGATGTTTGTCAAAACTATCAAATATACTTTTTAAAATTACAGTATAATAATTTTATATAGACTTCCTGTTACTCTATAAAATAATAAATCTTTAGCTAGCATTTTTTTAGGAAGAAGTAGAAATCTAACTTTATAAATGAATCTACACTGTACTAAGATGATAAGTGATCTGTATTAATTTTGGAAAGCAACTTTGTAGATTTTATTTATGAGCAACAGCATTTCTGATTGACTGAGTTTAAAAGCCAGAAGTATTTCTAAATGAAAGTGAAATTCAGTGCAGTATACAGGAAACCTTAATCCAGACAATAATATAATACTTCAGTGGTCAATGCTGAAAAGATTATGTGGGATGCAGCCCACTGCTACTGGTAACTGTGTACATCACTGAAGATAAAGCCAGAATAAATAACATGCTTGATGCCTCTAATTCCTTAAAATCAACATAAAAACCCTGCAAGCTATTTCATGCCAGGTTTGACAGGTGGTGATAATGTTTGAGGAGGCACAGGCTACACCACAGTGATAACAGTGAAAGGCACAGCTTTGAAGGTGTGCTTGGATAGAGAGCAAAACATGCCTGGAGAAGTTAAATTGAAGTATTTTAAAGCACACAATGTTGCTCAGCTGCCTCTAACACACCTTGAAATATCTTCCACTTACAAAACTCTCTCAGATATCAGCAACTCAGAAAATGGCATTCAGATGAAAAGTTTTTAAAGTATTTAAGCAAAATTAAAAAAACTGAAAAGAATAAAATATTTGTCCCAAATGAAGTTTTAAAACTATGAACTCTTTATGATTCCGAAATTTTGGTTTAACATCAGATGCAAAACTTATACATAATGTGAGATTACATTCTGTATGCTGTGAATATCATTGGCTAATAAAGAACTATCTTGGCCTGTGATAGGGCAAAACAGTAGAGCTAGACAGAGAAAACTAAACTGAATGCCGGGAGGAAGGAGGCAGAGACAGAAAGAAGCCATGAAGCCCACAAGCCTCATGGTAAAATATAAAACAATGGAAATGGGTTAAATTAAGATGTGTTATCATTTAAGAAGCTAGAGTTAATGGGTCAAGCAGTGATTTAAATAATATGATTTCTGAGTGATTATTTTGGGGCTAAACAGCCAGGATCAACCAAGCAGCCTTCTTCCAACAAATTGGCATTGAGGTAGCAAACTAAAATCTACTTAGTTGGTTAGACTATAACCAAGTTTGACAGTATAACCTCTATATGGTTTCTTGATTTTCTCTATACAGGTCATATAAGACTCTTGAGCTTTATGAATAGTTCAATATATTTTAATAAATATGTCTATTTATGTTATATAGGTGATTTACTTTACTGTTAAAAATTCTGCTATTATTCCTTTATTAGCTGCAAATGTTGAGACTATTTTTGTTAGTTTCATTATTGTTAGGAATGTCAACATCACTAAT
>NW_026069159.1:0-2065 GCF_014885135.2 Alexandromys fortis
TGCAGCTTCTAGATGTTGGCCAGCATCCTTACCAAACACAGGGAGATATCCGGTATGATGCTGTACATTGTGATAAAGATGAATAGACACAGTGATCGTGTTCACAAAAGTGGTCCAGAATCATTAGGAAATTAGGAAACACTGTAGTTATTTAAGAATAGACAACTAGTGGGCACAATGGTGCCCACCTGGAATCCTAGCACTTTGAAGGGGGAGGCAAAGAGGATCAAGTTCAACTATGGTCTTGACTACACAGTAAATTGAAGATCAGCCTGGGCTATATGAGATTCTGTCTCAAAAACAATACACACACACACACACACACACACACACACACACACACGGCCGGGGGCAGAAGGAACCAAAGACATTTTCGACATTGAACTCAGTGCCATGAGTGCTATTAAGAAGGTGTGATTCTGGGCAGTGGTGGGGCATGGCTTTAGTCCTAGCACTCGGGATGAAGGGGCAGGTGGATCTCTGTGAGTTGGAGGCCAGCCTGCTCTGCAGAGTAAATTCCAGGACAGCATCAGGGCTACACAGAGGAAACTCTGTCTCAAAAAAAACCCTAAATAAATAAATAAAAATAACAACAAAAACAAACAAAAAAGTTAAAACCCTACAACTTTACGACAGTTCCAGAGACAGCATTTAGAAGCCATATGTCATGTATTGCTATATGGCATGAGATGCTGGAAACGGACCAACCACCGACCGCCTGAGTGCAGAGCGTCTCTCCCTCCAGTCCACCTCCTACTGAAAGTCATCTAATCATGCTCTAGGATTATTTTTTTTCTCCCACAAACATTGGAAAACTTCATCCTGACCCTGGAATTTTCCGAGTGAAATTTATGAAAAGCAAGATGCTTATCAGAAAGAGACCTGGGAGCAAGTTCAGGAATCAAATCTATAAAATGAAACAGCTTTGAATTTAAAGTATTTTTTTTCTCAATTAATACCCATTTTACTATCACAGTTTAAAACAACATTTAATTTTACTTTATGTGTATGAGTATTTTGTCTGCATGTATATATGTACCCCGTGTGCCTGTCTGGTGCTTGCAGAGGTCAGGAGAGGGCACCAGATCTTCTGGAACTGGAGTTATTGCAGACTGTGAGCCACCATGTGTGTGCTGGGAATTGAACCTGGGCCCTCTGCAGAAGTAGCAAGGCTCTTAAGCACTGAGCTGTTACTCTGGCATCTACTATTAAAAAGTTTTGCCAGGCAGTGGTGACACATGCCTTTAATCCCAGCACTTGGGAAGCAGAGGCAGGCAGATCTCTGTGAGTTTGAGGCCAGCCTGGTCTACAAGGATAGGCTCGAAAGCTACAGAGAAACCCTGTCTCAAAAAACAAAACAAACAAACAAACGAAAAAACAAACAACCCCCCTCCCCCCCAAAAATTTACAAAAAATCTTTGGTCAAAGTAAAAAAATAAACTAATTTATATAGCATTAAAGACACATCCCTCCCAGCTACTTTTCACGAAGCATACAAGGACCTCAAACAGCTTCGAGTCCATGAGATCTGCATGACAACTGTTTTGTGTATGGTGGAATCCATGGCCCTTCTCTGTGGCTACTCTCTTGATAGGACCTTTATTTGACTGATCCTCCTGTCTCCTAGTACTCCACTTTGGAGGCTGTAGCTAGGAGACGTCCTACAGGGTTACTGGTCTATGGAGTTGCTGCGCATAGCCTTAGATCAGAGGGCAGACTGGTGAGAACAGGGGCAGACTGGTGAGAACAGGGCAGGCTGGTGAGAACAGGGCAGGCTGGAGAGAACAGGAGCAGGCTGGTGAGAACAGGAACAGGCTGGTGAGAACAGGAACAGGCTGGTGAGAACAGGGCAGGCTGGAGAGAACAGGAGCAGGCTGGTGAGAACAGGAGCAGGCTGGTGAGAACAGGGCAGGCTGGTGAGAACAGGAACAGGCTGGTGAGAACAGGGCAGGCTGGAGAGAACAGGAGCAGGCTGGTGAGAACAGGAACAGGCTGGTGAGAACAGGGCAGGCTGGAGAGAACAGGGGCAGGCTGGTGAGAACAGGAACAGGCTGGTGAGAACAGG
>NW_026069159.1:6824-9750 GCF_014885135.2 Alexandromys fortis
CAGGGCAGGCTGGTGAGAACAGGGCAGGCTGGTGAGAACAGGAACAGGCTGGTGAGAACAGGAACAGGCTGGTGAGAACAGGAACAGGCTGGTGAGAACAGGGCAGGCTGGAGAGAACAGGAGCAGGCTGGTGAGAACAGGAGCAGGCTGGTGAGAACAGGGGTAGACTGGTGAGAACAGGGGCAGGCTGGTGAGAACAGGGGCAGGCTGGTGAGAACAGAAGCAGATTGGTGAGAATGGGGCAGATTGGTGAGACCAGGCCTCTCCATTTGTCCTCCAGCTCTCACTTAACCTTCTACTTTTCTCTCCTTATGTCCCATGACCATTTCCTACTTTTACCTCTTGTGCACTTTCTCTGTTCTTCATTCTCAAAGGACAATAATCCTTCCTTCCAATTAATCAAGAGAAACAGACATATTATTCTCTCAACGGTTTGTTTCTGTACGTTTTCATTTTTTTAGATATAATTAATCTTAGGAGTAAATGATATATTTAAATGGTACAAAACATAAAAGCTATAAAACAGTAACTTTTTTATCTGTATACAAGCCTCCTCTATGCTAGTGTTCATGTCTCTCTGGCCTTCATTGTCTATCGTATTTAAACAGGTTGACGCTCCCCATAGTTAATCACCACTCATCACTATATCAATATATTTACAATCATCAATATATACAAACATCAATATATTTAAAGACATATAATTAGTTGCTTGTTTGCCATTGATCTCTGTCATTATACTTTCAGCTCCATAAGTTAGGGATCAAACTCATTCTATGCATTAATGTGAATTATGCTTTATAATAGATTATAAGTTATAGATACTGGTATTGTATGGTATGGGTTGGATTTGAAATATTTCTCCAAAACTCTTGTTTTCAAGTCTTTGCCCCCAATATGTAGCTTTCTGAGGGGGCAAGGGTGCATTTGGTAGGTGTTTGGATCATGCAGGCTCTCTTGGTATCTATCAATGTATTCATGCACTGATGGATTCAGAGCTTAATGGGATATTGGGAATTGGTGGTAACTTTAGGAGGTGGGGTCTACCTAAATAAAAAGGTCACCAGGTATGTGCCCCTTGAAGGGCTTGGACCCTGTTCCCTTTCTATCTCTTTTCTTTCCTCCCTCCTTCTCTCTGCCCCTCCCACACCACAAAGTAGGCAGAATTGTTCCACTATGTGCTCTCTGCCATGATGTCCCCCTCAGCACAGACCTAGAAATAAATGATCATTTAGACTAACCAAACAAAACTTACCTTAATCACCATCTAAAAATTTTCCTCTTTGGGGGCTGGAGAGATGGCTCAGTGGTTAAGAGCATTGCCTGCTCTTCCAAAGGTCCTGAGTTCAATTCCCAGCAACCACATGGTGGCTCACAACCATCTGTAATGGGGTCTGGTGCCCTCTTCTGGCCAGCAGGCATACACACAGACAGAATATTGTATACATAATAAATCAATATTAAAAAAAAATTTTCCTCTTTAACTTGGCCTCTTAGTGTTCCCACAAGGTTGCTACGGAATAACCTTTTTGTACACTGTAAAGATGTGTCTTTGCCAAGGCACCTTCTGACCTGTTTAAATAAGAGGAGGCCAAGTGGTTAATAGTTGGGCAGGAAGGGTTTAGGCCGGAGAGCCAAAGAGGATGCTAGGAAGAAGGGCGGAGTCACAGCGAGCCACCAGCAAGAGGCTGGGGAAGCAGATGAACATCCAGCATTGAAAAAAGATACTGCCGTGTGATAGAGTGCAGATAAAAACTATGGGTTAATTTAAGATGCTAGTTTAGAGCTAGGTATTAACAAGCCTAAGCTCTCGACTGAACATTTATAGTTAATAGTAAGTCTCTGTGTGGTTATTTGGGAGCTGGCTGGTGGTACAGAACTGACTGGCAGGACAGCAAATCTCTGCCTACACAAGGTTGTACAGTTACTACCTCCTGTCTTACGTTTTAGATCTTTCCCATCTGTTATGTTTTATTGTGGCTTCTTAGATGCATCCTCTGAGGCATCCTAACTATGGTCCCTTCTACATCACTCATTTTTTGTCAGCTCGAGGAGGCTGAAATCAGTGCTCCCAAACCCCTAAAAGCAGTGTGGGTGACCTCTGAAGGGGGAACTAATGGGCCATCCAATTCATCCCTCTTTTTGCCACTTCAGATATTGTTTCCAGGACTCAGAACTAAAACAGCTGGACAATAGCCTTCTTTGCATCAGTTAACCTCTCTGTACCCCCCCCCCCAGATTTCAGGAAATATTAAAGCAATTTCAGGGCAGCTTAACAACCTTCGGGACCAGTTTGATTCCTTGGCTACTGCAGTATTTCAAAGTTTATAAAGACTGGATCTGACTGCTAAAAATGGAATTTGTGTCCTCCCTTACAAGCAACTGCTGCTTAGGCATGGAATAAATCCTAACTGGTTTGAGATGGGGCCCAAAGACACTGGGACCAGACCAAAAGAAACACACACATACACACTCACACATACACACACACACCCCAAGAACAATTGCAAGTCTCCTCCTATATAAAGTTCCCTCCCTGCCTGGTTCCTCCCTTCATCACCCCTTCCTTCCTTATTATCCTCATACTCACATTTTTGCCATCTTTTAAATGTTTTACTGACTGCATGACCCCCTATACCCAAACAAAAATGTTCCACATAAGCTCTCGCAGTGACTCTCACCCTACAACACTTCCATTTGTCCCTGATACATCTGCAAAGGGACCTTTTTGATGCCATGGGCAACATCTATGTTTCTCATACACTGATTTACTTTAGTGGCAACTTACAATTCTTTGGATATACTGAAATATATACTGTTATCCATTCATCAGAGAAGGTGTTCTATTTGAGATCAATATTATTTCAGGTGCCTGGAAATAAAAAAACATTAAGAAAAACAGAGAGAAAAAGGAGACAAGAACACA
>NW_026069160.1:0-2900 GCF_014885135.2 Alexandromys fortis
TCCGGGAGCAGAGCAGAGTCTGACCTCACTTCCTCTTCTGCCCAGAATTCTATTCTGTTTACTCCTCCCATCTATGCTTTAACCTATCAGGGCCAGCCAAACAGTTTCTTTATTGCTCAGCCAATGAAATCAACAGATTGATATGACACTCCCACATCATTTACATATTTTATTTATGTTGTTCTCTTTACAGACAACAACAAAATTTTCACTAATCTTTTTCTGCAGTTTTGTCTGCTCAAGCTGGCAACAGAAAACAATCAAACACTAAACAAATCACAATAGCTTCCTCCTACCACAGAGGCATTTGCTCAACCATGTTCACTGACGCTCTACACATAATACCCTGAAACTGGAAACAATGCCCATTTTACTCAATAGGGGAGTGGATGAAGAGAATGTACACAATGAGCAATTACTCAGACATTAAAAACATAAAGACTTTCTAAAATTGAATAAAGAGGAATAGACAATAGACACAAAGATATGGGACACATGGAGGAAGTTCTAAGACACAAATTCCTTGCATTTAAGTAGGTGGTGACACCTATATAAAAGCGATAAGTAAAGAAAAAGAAGAAGTTATGAAATTCACAGATAAATGGAAGAAACTAAGAAAAATGTATCTGAGTAATGGAGGCCCAGAAAGAGTAATATGTCTTCACTTATATGTTGATATTAGTTGGTAAGTCTGTGATAACCAAGCTACAATCCATAAAACCACAGAGGTTAGGAGTAGAGTAAGGTACTAAAGGTTACAAGTAGATTTCCATAGGAAAGGGAAATAAAATAAATGATTATGGATGGGGGGTCTTGGACTGGAACATGAAGATCAAGAGAGGAGGCGTGGGGAGAGGGTCTGAAGGAGGGAATATATGGAAAGACAGCTAAAATTAAGGGGCATTTCAAGGGTATTATGAAAACCCAATACAGTAGAACCTCATAAAATGTGTAATATGATGGGGACCTAAATAAAATTGCCAAATAATGTGGGAACTAGAGCCCAACTGGCCATCTGTTGCCACCAAATGAAGCTTCCAGTCCTTAAATTGAGTTACATCCAATTCAGTTGTTGGCCAACTATTGCTACAAATAATTTCCATCCTGTTGGTCCCCCGAACCAAGTTTGCCTGCTCTCCTGTTCCCGTAGCTGCTTATAAAATAACCACTCTGAGGTTTAATATTAATTACATACTCCTTGGCTTATTAGCTCAGGCTTCTTATTAACTACCGCCTACATTTTCAATTAACCCATTTTTATTATTTTATAATAACAAAATACTTTTGTTACTTCAGATTTTGCTTCTTGTGTCTGATTGACTCTACCATCTTTCTCCCTGCATTCAGTTTAGTTTTCCCACCTAGCTATATTCTGCCCTGCCATAGGCCAAATGAACTTCTTTATTAGCTAAAGGTAGTAAAGCATATTCATAGCATACAGAGGGGAAGCCCACATCCTCCAGTGCTGTCCCATGGATGCCTGAAACAACTTAGGTTGTTGCCAAGATTATAGTTTGCTCTTCACACACTAATGGCAAGGCACCATTGCAGGAGATAATACTATTACAACTCAATAAACATAGAGAACTCGAGCTGGAATCTACATCTAACCTTCCTTCCTATTTGATAGCTTGTTATCAAAGAAGAAACGTAAACACCAACTAAGCTACAAACTCATTGATCTACAAAAGTACCTTGGCCTCAAGACCTAAGTGTAATGGTGACACAAAGCTTGAGGAAGTATCCAAACTATGCCTGATTTAACTTAAGGCTTACTTCACCTGATGAAGCTTGTGTGACCAAGAACCTGCGACTAAATGTCCAGCGTTCTAGGATAGAAATGAAAATTACTGTTCAAAAAATAAATGAATAATAAAAACATAACAATTAATTGACTCCTATTAACTCCATCTGCCATACTCATTGGTCAGTGCTTGCTCGACCATCACTAGAGAAGCTTCTTCCTGCAGCAGATGAGAGCAACTACAGATACCAGTAGCCAGACATTATGCTAAGAATGAGAGACCTTGCAACACTCAATCAGAAATGGGTAGTCTCCGTCAAATTCCTCCTCCCAGGGTTCAAGGAACGCTGCTGAAGCAAAAATAAAAAGAATGTAAGAGCCAGAGAGTGTGGGGGACATCAAAGAAAGAAGACCCTCTAAATCAACAGGTGAGAGCGAACCTCCAGGAGTCCAGGCAGAAAAGTGAATGTAGAAGAAATAAGAATGAAAACTCAGTTCAGATTCACTTCATTAACCTAGATAAAGACTTCTAAAGAGTCTGATATCAGGCAGTTTATTTCTAAAAATGTTAAAAGCAGTATAATTTGGGGAGGGGTATTTTGTGGGATAATACAATGCCTAGTACACATGAAATCATAACTACAACAAACCTCTGTTCAGGGAACACATCATTTCTTCCAAGGAATGTATTTTAGAAAGAGACTATCTATACTAGCTTACGGGCCTAGGGAGGGTTCTGGCCTGGTCTTGGTCAGACAGATATCTTAGACATCATTTGAGCTATTAACCACCTCCAGACCTGGTTGTGGATGCTTTGGAGAACCTCTAGCTATATAGACTTTTAAGGGTCAATTGGACTATTAGGTATCTTTTGTCCTGTTTTGGGAACTTGGTGTGCATCTGGCTGTAAGGATCAGTTAGATTACTAACCATCTCAAGTCCTGACTGGAGAAGCTTCATATATAGCCTGGCCCATCAGATAACACAGATCATCAGACTATTAATCATTTCTATTTCCCAGCTCTCTGGATGGAAGAACAGGATTTTTCCATTTTTTCCCCCATTGGAAAGACAATCCTGTGTGTTTAACAACCATGGCTTGTCTGGAGATGTGTGGATACAAGGACCTTCGTGCTATGCTCCCAACGAAGAGCAT
>NW_026069160.1:5654-9247 GCF_014885135.2 Alexandromys fortis
CCATGTAGAATGAACAATATATTCTTTTGACTGACTATATTTTTCTCTTTCATGAGTTTGGTTGTGAAGTGAATTGTATTCCCCTCCTAAATTTTCAAGATTATAATATATTTACACATTTACATAATTTCTCCCTTCCCTTGCCCCTCTTCCAAAGTTTCCCATATATCCTATCCTTTTTTTCCTTCAAGTATGTGGTTTCTTTTTATTTATTTTTTTATTGTTACTACACACACACACACACACACACACACACACACTTTTAAATATAACCTGTTTGTTCAGTATGTATGTTACTTGTATGTATGTTTCAGAGTTGACCATTTTGTACTGGGTAACCAATTGGTCTTCTTTTCCCTGGGGAAGACTATAGATTTTGCCCTCAGAATTCTTTAGTTCACTGTAGTACATGGTATATGGTTGAGGCCTCATGTGCTTTCTTCAGTCCATAAAAACCACAACTAATCAAAATGTAGGGTTGTGGAACTTAGTCTCTATATCTCTATTAAAACTCTCTCATTCTCAGAGATCATTTCACAAGAGAGGATAGAAAGATTGTAAGAGTCAGAGTAAAAGGAAGTTTTCTGTGAGATTATGCCTCCTAAGGAATGTCAAAATTTATACCAGTAAAGTGTTATGAACATGACTGCCCAGCCATAAACTGATTAAGGCCAACAACCATTGTCAGACTACAGTCCTAAAACAAACTGGTTCTCCCTTAACTACCAGCTATCAAGTAGCAATGGCTCCTCAGTTTTGAGTGAAGTTTTTTGTCCACTTTCCCTCTGCATGCTATAATTTGCTCTAGTTTGGCACTGTAAAGGTCTTGTTGATATTGTTACAAGTGCTCAATATGTTCAACTGTCTTTCAGTGTCTAGAATACACTTTTTCCTTGTAGTCATCACTGTTTCTCTTTCTTGTGCTTTTCCAACTCCACTTCCAAGATGACCTGTAGTGGCATTTAGTTTGTATCTTCATAAATAAAGGTTGCCGGAAGATCAGAGAGTAAACTGGTCAGCCTTACAGATTTACAGAACAGGCAGTGGAAATATACACCTTTAATCCCAGTAGCCACACTAGTTGCCATAGAAACCAGGTGGTGCCTGCCTTTAATCCCAGTGGCATTGATTTTAGCCCTAGAAAGGATTATAAGACACGAGGAGACAGTTCTCAGGCTCAAATCATCCTGAGATTACTGGAGACAGGATCAACATTTCCAACTGAGGTAAGAGCCAGTGGCTGACTGTTTTATGATCTTCAGAAGGCACTGACTTTTACTAATCATGCTTTAATGACCCCTGAACCATGTACGGAATGAGTGTGAAATAAATGTCCCAATTAGTACTGCACTTTCCAGTCTTATTTTCTATACATTGATCAGTTGCTAATACTTTGACAGTTCTTGTGAATTTCTGTGGTAAGGTCCTATCTACAGAAAACAGGGGACTGGAAGCATAGTTATGAAGATTATTCTTGGTACTCTGATGCTGTCAGTCATGAGTTGAAAGCAAAGCAAAACAAAGAAAGATAGAAACAAAAAAATCAAACAAATCAAAACAAAACAAAAAAACAACAACAAAAACAATGAAACAAAAGTCTCTTATGAACCATGCTCACACCACCAGAATGCTCACATGTCCACACATGCAGCCTTGAAATACAGATTAAACACTCTAAGGCCCTGAGACAAAATAAGCACCTTTTCTTTTAGGCTGTTTTTTGTCAGTTACTTGGTTACAGAAACTCAAATGTAACTATGGGACCATCTCTCTTTACACCAGACACAACAAACACACACACTCTTCTTACTCTCCCCCACCTTTCTTGTCGCACAGTAGCAAGAAGATTTTTTTTTAAAATGAACGAATTGACTGAAATGGCTAAATGTTTGCCTGTCTAGATTTGTCTAGCCCCTGGACAATGCAACACATGGTGGGCAGTGAATGTTTAATGAACAACACCTTGTTTCTGTTTACCAGCCATACTAAGACTGTGTAAAGCTGCATTGGCATGACCAGAAACAAGCTATATGACTGATACCGCTTCTCACTGTAATTAGGATCCATTTGACACGTACTGATTTACTGTTCTGAGCTTCTTTGTACCACACGCTACTTCAGCCCATGGAAGCAACTGGGACAGGCAAAAGCTAAGACTATTTTAGATCTCAGTACTTATGAAACGGTTGCTCTCCTCTGAGACTTTCATCCTACCATCAAGTTAATCATACTAAGAATAATTAACAAATTCCCAGTTCACACAATATAATTGTGACTACGACCTCTGGGCTGTATGTCTGCTTCTGTACTGATTTCATTAAACCTAATGTTAGAACCCAAAATTCATCAGCATTCTATAAGTATTTTTACTGTTGGTTAATTAATTACTTAATGTTTGAGGGTTTCAGATACGTATGTAATGAAAAATGCTTATAGCCACCTCTTTGCTGTGCCCTGTTCACCCATTAAGTCAAATCAATGCTACCCCTATGTGGATAAATATGGTTGCTCTAGTAGATAATGTTTTAATTTGCCTATGTCTCTTTTTGACAGTATTTGTATTTTGTTTAGTTGTAATATAATTAAAATTTCAAGATATTAGTCATACATTATTTGAAATTTTATATTTTACTCTAAATGGCATAATTTATATATAGCTTAATTCTTTTACAACCACAGTCATATTTCATATAATGATTTCTGAGTACATTCTAGTTACAGAAGTTTACATTATTCAGATAATAAAGATAGTCTTGTATGTTAAAGACTAAGAAAGTTTTTACTTTTATTTATTGATAGTGTGGTATGATTGAAACTTATATAGCTATATATATATATTATTTATTTTAACTCTAGCTTATTTATTAATGCTTAAATGAGATGTTTCTCACATTTTATTAGTTATAATGACTTGCATGAATCTGACAGATTATTACAATTTTCCAAGCTATTATGTTCATTATAGACTGACAACTTTCCTCTAAAATAATATATATGCATATACATATATATCCTGTATACTTCTTTATTATGTATATTTATAATATCTGTATACTTCTTTATTATAATATTCCAATTGCAATTACAAAAACGGCATATTTCTCTGAACCTTTAGTAAGAAAATTGAAATAGTAAAGATTGAAGAAAGAAAATGAACTAAACTTTATATTTTATTTTTTATAGTTATAAAGTCCAAATTATAATTTTTGATATAATTAATGCAATACTAAAGTGTGCCAATATTTTGAGCATTTTTCAAACCTTTCCAAATTTATTATCTTCAAGAAATCTGTAGGCTAGAAAAAACTTTTAAAAAATAATTTAAGTTTAATGATATGCATTTGCTTCTCTCTATAGGTTCCAGTATTTGTTGGTTTTCCTCTAAGACATGGTAAAATGTTATCCATTCTTTATGCCTTTTCCAGAGCAATTTTTTCTCTGAAATACGGCTGAGGGTAAAGAACATTTTTTTTTGAGAAGTGATATGTAGGATTTTATTTATTTCATACACATGTGCTTGCTTTACTGGTTTCTTTTTAGTGATCCACAAAACCACTCATAAGGATATTCTAGCAAAGAGATGGAGCTGACAA
>NW_026069161.1:0-2432 GCF_014885135.2 Alexandromys fortis
GCATATATCTGGTACTTCTTATTACTCATATTTGTGATTTTCTTGTATTTATTTTAAAAATATTACACTAGTGCCTAAAAATCTTAGGGAAAATTCTACATGATTAGCAAACAAACAAAAACTTCCCTTTAAAGAACTCCTAAGCTTTCATGAGAGAAAGACAACTAATGGAAATTGACCAGCCAATGTGATAAGGATCCTTTTGATGGATGTTCACGTACTGGAATGCCCAAACCCTCCTGTTCTCCAATTTGTTTGCTTCTTTGTAATGGTTTGCTTTGCTGCAAGACCCAATCAATGTATGTCTGGATGTGCTCTGATTTTTACAGAGAACACTAGGGGTTGCCAACTGTCCCATAGAGAAGAGAGAGAGAGGACTTCTCTAGTGTAGGAATGGGTAAAATGTTAAACTATGACTAATATAGGACTGGAAGCTGACCTACCGGTAATGTTCCTGATGCTCAAGCATGTTGCTCGAAGTTTTGATCTCCTAGTCCTACATAAATGATTTGAGCATGGTCATGCATGTCTATAACTCTAGCACTGGTGGTAAAATGAGGATGGGATAGGAAGAGCCCCAGAGTTAGATGATTAGCTAGCTTCTCTAAAGAACTAGCACCACATTCACTAAGAAGTTCTGTCTCAAAAATTAATGGGGATTGTGCTAGTAGAGGAATGAGGAAGATGCCTGGCATGGACCTTCTGCCTTCACATCCACTTATGTAAACATACTGACACATACATACGTGAAGAACACACACACACACACACACTCACACTAAATGCACATGCAAACAAACAAGCACATATAAAAATATTACCATCAGAAGAAGAGGAAGAAGTACATGCCAGGAAAAACAGAAATTCTAAATACAGAGTCATGAAAAGCAGAACATATTCAAAGAATAACCTGCAATCCAGGCACTTACTGGAAAATAAAACTGGAAAGATAGCCAAATGGGGTACATCATCCAGAGACACCTGATTCCAGAAGCTCTCAAATATAGATGCTTTGGCATCACCCAAGACTCATTAAATTAGGAACTCTTGGGAGCAGAGAGTAGAGGAAGGTCAGGGGAGTGGAGCTCTTTAAAAGCTCATCAATGTGATTCTAATGTGTAGTCATGGTTAAGAACTGGTGCTGCAGACATAGGGGAAGCAAATAGGTTTAGGAAGCAAGAGCCATGAGGAAATTTGTGCTCTAGACAAAGCATTTTGACAACTGAGCAGAAAATAAACTAAAGAGTATTACAGCAGAGAGAAGGAAGGATCACAGGGCAGCAATATACAAAAAATACTGCATGTTCTTAAAAGGACATTTATGCCTTGGTGGTTTTGTGTTAACTAGACAGCAAACACATTGCTTAAAGGATTGTTGTTACATTGTTTTTTCTAAAACTTCTTGTCTTGAGCAATGTAGGTATCCAACAATACTTGCTGGATCAAAGTATTTCATGGGGAGACAGAGGTTACCACTGATGAAAATTCAAATGAAGATTATATTTTAAGAGTACATTTTTATTATGGTAGCAAGAATGTTTTGAAAACTGCAGTATCTGGGCCATGCTGCCAACATTAACTCTGATTCTTTCAGTAGACTGAGCATTTAAATGTTGATTTCAGGCAGTGTGTTACAAACCTCTTAATGGCTTGACATAGTCTCATTCCATACTTGGAACTGGAGCGATGTGCTCAGCTTGAGAGGAGGTGAGCAGACTTCCACCATGTTGGACTGTGCAGAGCAAGCAGGAAGTACTGTATATACCCTAATAATGCCACAGCTTAGGTTTTAAAGAAGCACTTAGCATTTAATAAGCACTTCTGGTCAAGAAAATAATTACAGATATGTAATAGAAAGAAATCAAGATAGAGAAGACCTCTAAATGGGTCACAGTGTTAGATAAATGTATGTAGTCTTGGGGAGAGAGAAGAAAGTTAGAAAAGAAGTAATTGATTTACAAAATCTTTAAAGAGACAAGGTATATATAGATTAAAAGCAGTAAAAAACAATAAGCCAAATAAAGATGGAAAATACAGAAAGAGTCTGGATTATGTATATTATTATATCTTCTTTTAATTTTTTTGACTGTGAAAGAAATAAGTACAGAGAGACATTTCATTTTCCTAATTCAGTAGTTCCTGTGATGTGGGATTCCTCTCTGTAATAAAGATACTGCCTTGGACCATTGATAGGGCAGAACTTAAGTAGGTGGGAAAAACTAAACTGAATGCTAGGAGAAAGAAGGAAGAGTCAGAGAAAAGCCATGTAGCCGCCAAGGACAGTTGCCAGAACTTAGATCAGTTAGCCACACCACGTGGCGATACACAGGTTAATAGAAATTGGTTAAGTTAATATGTAAGAGTTAGCCAATAAGAAGCTAGAGCTAATGGCCCAAGCCTTGATTTAGATAATATTGTCTCTGTGTGATTAT
>NW_026069161.1:6711-9021 GCF_014885135.2 Alexandromys fortis
AGAGCTTGGAAAGGAATTCTAGGAACAAAAGAACAGAGTTAAGTGTAGTTTTTTGGTATCCACATTTTTTTTTTTCAGATGGGCTTTGTTTGCTGGGAGTGAGCAGGGGCAGAAGGGCTCCTTTAACAGAAGCCTTACTGACTCAGCAGAAGAAAGAGCAGAGGTTTCCTGGTTTGTGCTAGCAACATGAACTCTTCTTACTCTTTCAGGAGGACAAGCACTTAAGTGAGTTTTGTGAGAGACATGTTACAAACTGCTTAATGGTGCAACATAGACCCATTGCATATCTGGAACTGAGTGGTGTGCACAGCTTACAGAGGCAGAGGTGGTGAACATGCCTCCACCTTGTTGAACTGGGAAAAGCCAAAAGGCAAAAAGCCTTAGTCCTAGCCATGCTGCTTAGCATTTTAAAAAGTAGTCCTGGTCAGAGAAGGATTACAGACACTCAGTAAAGACAAATTCAGATGGAAAGACCTCTAAGTGGTCACAGTGTTGGAAAACTGTACATGGATTTGAGACAGAAAAGAAAAAAATATAGAAAAAGAGAAAGTCTTTAAAGAGACAGAGTACAGATAGTCATAGATTAAAATAGTAAAGAAAATAGCCACATACAGATAGAAAATACAGAGTCTGGATTATGTATATTGTTGTGTTTTCTTTGAATTTTCTAACTGTAAAGGAGCTAAGTACAGAGAGGCACTTCATTGTATGGGCTGCTAAGCTAAACCAACATATATTTTAAAGTTATCTTGACTTCAAATTTGTCTAAGGATATATTGCTTTGGAAAAGAAGTTCTGCATTTGTTTTTATACAGGATGAGAACCTGTGGATTCCTTCTAGACTATGTGGCTCTATAGAACAAGACCCCCTGAAAGGTTTTTTAAATCCCCAAAAACTACTTTGTCCAACAAACTGCAAAAAGCAGTTTGGAGAAAACCACGCCCAAATACCCAAATATTGTTTATAAATGTTTGTTTACATTTAAACAAATTAAACAAACATATAAAGATGAATACTTTGCCTTTGTATGGATCTTGGTTTATCGATACAAATTTAAGGTTGATTTTGTTACACTGTGTATATGTATTTCTGTTCTTGATTAAGGTATTGTGCTTGTGTAGCTTATTAAAAATGTAATGTATAATTAAGGAATACAGGTTAATAGTCATCTATAGTAGTCAAGCTTGTACTAACGTTAGTTAGGTTTTCTAGCTATACCGAGATATATTTCAGATGGATAGGTATTCTTCAAACCTTTCAAAGACTAACATAATATGACATTTAAAATATTTCAAGAAATTAGGAATTTTCTTGACAATGAGACACATCTGCTCCTAGCAGCATCAATCTACTTCAAGAGGATGATGGGCATCAAAGATGCTTTTTATGGTGTTGGTTAGCCATTTGGGCAAGAAACTGCTCTTTCCTGGACTGTATGAACTGGATATGCAGGGCTCACAGAGAAATGACTGCTGAAGTTGCATAAAGGTGAGACAGTCCTTCGGGGTTCCTGCTTCATGAGAGAACTGCCAGACATTTTCCAGGACACAGAAGACACAAACTGATGAACTTTCCCAGTACAAGGCATAAGAGATCTTCAAATTTTCTGCTTCATGGAAAAGTCTGCCAGATACTATGGGCCTATAGGCTGAATATGGTTGCTGCAACATTACAGAAGAACTTTGGGTGACAGTCCAGGTAGTGATATGTCAATTCTAGAGTTTTAGAAGTTGCTTATAATGCACTTCTTATTTATCTAGTAATATATCCTTTTTGGAGTCTTTGATAGAGTTGAAGAACAGATAGTTATAATTATAGTTTTCCTTAGATATGATAAAAGAAAAGTAGATATAAATATTGTAACTATAATTCTTACTTGATAACTGTTTTGTTTATATGCATGTTTATTATGTTAAAGTTAAAACCTTCCTTTTTATTTAGACAGAAAGGGGGAGGTAATGTGGGGTTCCCCTCTGTATGATGTGAATACAATTTGTTAATAAAGCAGCTGCTTTGGGCCTATTGAAGCACAGAATAGGGCAAGGCTGGAGTTCCCAGCAGACAGAGGAGAAGAGATTAGGCAGAGTTGAGGAGAAGCCATGTAGCTGACACAGAAAGACAGATGCTGGACCCTGGAAGGAAACTTAAGGTAGGCCACAACCACATGTGATAAACAAATTAATAGAAATGGGTTAATTTAAGATATAAGAACTAGTTAGCAATATGCTTAAGTGATTAGACAAGCAGTGTTGCAATTAATATAGTTTCTGTGTGGTTATTTCGGATTTGGGCAGCTGGGAAACAAATGC
>NW_026069162.1:0-2799 GCF_014885135.2 Alexandromys fortis
ATATATATGTATATACATATGCGCATGCAATAGCAACTAATGAAGAAAGAGGCCATGAGTTTGAAAGAGAGGAAGGAAGGGTATATGGGAAGGTTTAGAGGGAGGAAATGCTGTAATCATGTTATAATCTCAAAAATAAAAGAAAAAATAAATCTTAATATTTTTATTAGAATATATTTTGATCAGGTTTTATCCTCCCCTCCCCCAATATTCCCAGATTCTTTTTACTTCCCTACCCAACCAAATTTATGTTTCCCCCTTTTTCTCTTTCAAAACCAAACAAAATTAAAAAAAGAAATATGGGTTTCAGTACTGAGAGAGGGAGATGGACAGAGTCCCATCCCTACCAAGAATCTATTTGCGGACATCTGTAGTCAAAGGCAAAAGCTGTTTTCTCCAATGGAATGTCATTTAATATCTTAAGCACACTCCTGAACAGCCCCCACACTCAGGAGTAGGTGATCAATACAAAGGTTTTTTTTTTTTTTTTAATATTAAAGTTTTCACTTACTAATGAGTGTTAAGTTCGTTCTTAGTTATGCGGTGACATTTGTCTGTCAGGCTCTGTTTTTAATCTTGGAAATGAAAACATGAATTGTGTGCTAAATGTTTTGAAATTCTCCACTTTCCTAATTAGGGAAGACAAGAGATACAAAGACAAACGAACGCAAAAGATGCTCATTACATAAGCATTGACAAACAATAATTTAGATCCACAACATATCTCTCTGATGTATATTCATATTGCTTATGTGGAAAATAAAATTTGAAAGGAAATATATAAAATTCTGCCCTAAATTTTAGAAAAAAAATGACAATAAACCATACACGTGTATGAATATACATATGTATATGTTCATGTGCTTGCATAAGATTACATGGAAATGACAAATCCTGTAAGGCTTTTAACTGTGTTAATATAATATTAACTAAAAATGCAGAAATAATATTAATTATTAATCTTTAATTAAATTGGATAAAATTTACATGTATGAACTTAAATCTAAAAGGCAACGAACACTTCAGATGATTATATAATGTGGTTATGTGCTGTTTCCAGAATCTACATTGTTACTTTGATGGTACTTAGTACTCCACTGAGATCTTTCTGAGCCAAGTACAGTTCAAGTGACAGAATGTCAATATGTAAAGCAGCATGACACGAGCTGTGGACTGTCTGTGCACACACGCAAGTGTGTGGATACAAAGGGTACAAAGTTTCCTGGCTATTATAAGATGGATCATTATTTTATATTGTTGTGATTTTCATTTTCCCTGCTGTTTATATTCAGTTTTTTATTCTGAGTCTTAATTGAAACTGAATCTGTGCCTGATATTTTGATGCTTCCAGTGCCAGGAACTGTAGCCTCCAGCATTCTTTTACATAAAATAATACGTGACTGGATGAAGAGTGGAGGAGTCTTGCTGATGAGGACTGTGACATTGCTGAGGGTAACCCTGAATATCCATTACCAAAAGTGGTACGGCTGCCCTATTTCTTCATCTGACCACAGCTGAGTATCCTAAACACAGCTTCTCAAAACAGCATTCCTGTGATCTTCTGTGACAAGTCTTGGGAATAGAAAGGAAGTAATAGCACAAATATCCAATAAGTTAGGACATAATCATTTTCTTATCTCGAGACAGGATTTACAAGCATGTTATTCAATGTTCACAAATTATCATTTGCTGCCAAGGAATGTGGACAGTTAATACTTCCTCTGTACTCATGGGCAGCTTCTGGCATCTGTTTTAAGTTCAAAATCTGTGATTCTTGTGCTGTTATCTACCACAGCCTTACTTGCCAGCATAGACTGGCTCCTCAAGAATGAATTTAGTAAATATTATGACCTTCTAAATGAGAAGTGAAGTTCCTGGATGTCAGGTTGAAGCCACTGCACTGTATGATTCTGAAGTAGAAAGCAGACCCTGTGAGTTGCTTATTGAGATATTGACTTTCAACTGGGTGGTGCTCAGAAGAGGAGTGGCTTAAGAACAAAAGCATCCTTACAATATTTTTTTGGCAATCCAGCTTGCAGATGCTCTTTAATGATACACACCACCTGCGTTTTAAAGCTTAAGTCCAAATATGCTATAGTGTATGCAATTCTTCTCACTATTTTCATGTCTATGGGTGTATTGTCTGCATACGTGTCAATGTACCATATGTATTCAGTGTCTGCAGAGACCGGAAAATGGTATCTGATCCTGAAGAACTGGCATGAGTGGGGGTTGTTGGTCACCATCTGAATGCTGTAAGTTGAACCTGGGTCTCTATAACAAATTACTGCATAGAAATCACTGCGTAGAAACTACCGAGGCTTCTCTCCAGACCTGCACACACATATTTTTAACAAATAAAATCCTTTAAATCTGGGTTTCCTCTTTCATGGTGAGATTTCAGCACAGCTCACAGAGTAGCTTAGAGATACACACTCTCTGACTTGTGAAGCAGATATGAAGGCCACCAATAATAATTAAACAGTTCACAAGTGAAAATTTAGGGAGAGATTTGTATATAATAGATAGAAATCCAGAGAGAGTTAACAAAAAATAGGCTTGAATTGAGGACAATCAGAAACGATGGCAACCAGTGAAAGTCAGTGAATCTGTATATTAATTACAAGGTGGAATGATGGGGCTTATGTGAATTTTCATGATGAAAATTAGATGCTAAGCAAACTTTATATCATTGAATAAAACTGTAAGTAAATATACTCATCACATTTTTTTTTCAATTAAAATGAAATATACCACTGTGGCCAGGATGGTGAAAATATGCAGAATTGTGCATGAATT
>NW_026069162.1:3984-9068 GCF_014885135.2 Alexandromys fortis
TTAATGAGAAACCCCCTGGTGATACACTTCCCTGACAATCTGTTTGCATTCTTAGCATCCTGAGGGACCCATTATCTCCTGACACTGATGCATTAGAGATTAAATTTCACCATATGAACATGCATGCCACTGCCCTACCTACTTAAAGAAATCTTTCACAGTCCTTGGTATTCCAGGCTTAGATCTAAGCCAAGCATATTTATTTCAGAAATCCATTAATGTATGTCAATTTACTAATGTTTGTGAAGTCAGGATGTGATATGGGGTTCTCCTCTGTATGCTGTGAATACCGTTGGTTAATAAAGGACTGCTTTGGACCTATAGCAGGGAAGAACTTAGCTAGGTGGAGAAAACTCAACTGAGTGCTGAGAGAAAGGAGGCAGAGGAGAGAGAAGCCAGGGAGCCACTGCTAGAGACAAATATGCAGGAACTTTTTCAGGAGGCCACGAGCCTCATGGTAAAATATAAAATAATGGAAATGGGTTAAATTAAGATGTAAAAGCTAGCCAATAAGAAGTTAGAGCTAATAGGTCAAACAGTGATTTAATTAATATAGTTTTGTGTGGTTATTTCAGGAGTCTGGCCAGCTGGGAAACAAACAAATGACCTCTTACTACAAGAATGTGGTTTACATTATGAATTTTTAATCTCTCTGATTTCCTATTCACAAGAAAGTTACAAAATAAATATAAAAGGAATACAATTACCCCAGTTCATTTTCATTAAAGAATATCATTGTAAAGTTTCTGCAGATTTAAAGCAAATTGTAAATAAATTGGAAGATATTGGCTCACATCTAGAATTCTCAACTGCCTATAAGCCAAGGTAAATATATGCAGAATATTTTAAAAATTATTTTTCTAGCTCATGAAGGAATACTTGAGCTTCAAGATGATGGCATTTAGGTTTAGTACCAAACAGACTTTGGTACCTCTACAGATGAACTGACCCTGGACCCCACAGTGTATACAAGTATGAGGCAATGGGAACTTCAAGGTCAGCTCTGGAAGTGTCTACATATTAGAACCCGGGATGGGTGAGAACGAAGGCTCATTTCTTAAACACTTGCAGTAAGACAAATTATTAACAAGTTTCAATATACTAAGTACATGAATTACATATTTGCTACACTAATTAGTTCCATCTCACATCACGTTCAATTCCCAACACTATGAAAGCAATATCAAATAGTGACTCAGTCCTTTGGTCAATAAAACTTGTATTAGTCCTACTTTTTATAACCTGCAACTTCAGAAAAATCTTAAAATTTCTGCATTTCTTTCTCTCTGTGTGTTTTTATAATTCATGAAACAATAGAAATATTATGACCCACTTTTCAGATAATGTATTTAACAAGCAAATGAGTCAGTGACTAACATAGGGTCAGCACAAGATACATTTTTAATATGGCACTAATATGCTATTCATCTTGTGAAAATGCAGTCATCTTGTTGAATCAACAGGGCAATAACTTGAGTGACTTCCGGGTGGCACTTCTGAATCTCTACAGGCTATCATTATGGAGGATTTCAGGCGTAGTTTGAATCAATGACTCTCTGAATTTTTCTTCTGTTTAAATACTTGTTTAGTGTAAGACTCTACTGAAGTCAATCACATTTTTCTGTGAATTCCCTTTGTTCAACCTCTGAACCAGGCAAATCTTTTTGAAGACAGAACATTCTGCTTCTGTTAGTAATAATTCATTTCCATTACAAAGAAATTCTGGTTTTGATGTGTTGGATTGTGTCTGTATATGTGTAATTTCTGCGTATGTGAAAGTTTGTATTTACTGTGAACTTGAACAGATTTAGAGTCACCAATGAGACACACTTCTGGGCTTGTCTTTGAGGACTTCTGTAGAAATGTTTAAGTAAAGAAGAAAGACCCAAATTTAGTGTGGACAACACTATACCATGGGCTGAAGCTTGGCAGTGAATAAAACGGGGAAATAAAGAGAAAACATGCACACTAACATTGATTGCTTTCTGCTTCCTTGCTATAAATGCAAAATGTCCTTCCCTTCCTTCCATGATGGACTTTTCTTATACAGACTTTAAGAGGAAATAAATTTTTCCTTCTTTCCTTCTTTCCTTCTTTCCTTCCTTCCTTCCTTCCTTCCTTCCTTCCTTCCTTCCTTCCTTCTTTCCTTCCTTCCTTCCTTCCCTCCTTCCTTAAGTTGCCTTCTAAGATATTTTGTAATAGAAATAAAAACAATATAAACACTTCTACATAGCAGAAAGGGTCATGATAAACCTTTTCTTTCATTGCTCATGAAGTAGTTCAGCACCTCTTAAATTGAACTGTGGTGGCAGTGAGCCTTCTCTGTGTTTAGAGGAGTTCAGGAGTTAGACAAACAATAAGAAATGCCAAAGGGAGGCAAACACAGTGGAGCTGTCCAGGGACTAGTTAAAGACTTGAGAGGAGAAGCTAGAGAGATCCTGACATAATAAACCTTAATAAATTGTTACATGAGCGGTGATCATGAAAGGGACATCAGGTTTTAATCTTAAGAAAGGTGAAGTATAGAAAATTTTGGCACTTTGTTTTAGATTATTGATAATTAACCTCAAGGTTAAGTCTTCTTTTAAAATAGTGGGCCTATTAACAAATAATGCTACTATTAACATAGTTGAACAAATGCTTTTGTAATATGATAGGGCATCTATTGGGTATATTCCCAAGAGTGGTATTGCTGGGTCCTGGGGTAGGTTGATCCCAAATTTCCTGAGAAACCGCCACACTGCTTTCCAAAGTGGTTGTACAAGTTTGCATTCCCACCAACAATGGATGAGTGTACCCCTTTCTCCACAACCTCTCCAGCAAAGGCTATCATTGGTGTTTTTGATTTTAGCCATTCTGACAGGTGTAAGATGGTATCTCAAAGTTGTTTTGTTTTGCATTTCCCTGATTGCTGAGGAGGTTGAGCATGACCTTAAGTGTCTTTTGGCTATTTGAACTTCTTCTGTTGAGAATTCTCTGTTCAGTTCAATGCCCCATTTTTTAATAAAACTGGACTATCTGAACATGGCGGACAAAGAGAACTCATGAAAAGCCAAGGACAATGGCACTGGTTTTTGATCCTGGCTGCATGAACTGGCTTTGTGGGAGCCTAGCCTGTTTGGATGCTCACCTTCCTAGACCTGGTTGGAGGGGGGAGGACCTTGGACTTCCCACAGGGTAGCGAACACTGAGTGCTCTTTGGACTGGAAAGGGAGGGGGAAAGGAGTCGGGGGAGAGGGAGAGGAGAAGGGGGAGAAGGAGAGGAGTGGAGGGACAGAGAGGGAAATGGGAGGCATAGAGGAAAAAGCAAAGAAAATAAAAAAAAAGTGGACCTATACATAGCTCCACACAAAATAAACTTGGCATTGGTTTTAGCAGTATATACTTTTTCACTATATATTACTGGCGACGAAGTATGCTAGAGAGGCCCTCTATCAGCTTTTACTGCCATAACTAAATAATAACAGGAAAACAATGTTGGTTTCTGAGTGTGAGTCTCTGTATGGACATATTTAGTGCTTGCTATTTATTTGTGGATGCTATTTTACAAAATTTATTATTCCATTGGGTCATCATGCCACTTCTACTAGGCTAAAAATTTAAATGTCTTTACTTCGTATATCACAAAAGAAGCTTCATGTATATCTACTTTTAGTTGTTTGCTACAAACAACTCAATAAAGATTAACAGAATACTTTTCATAACTATTTATGCTTAATGTGTGCTCAAAGCCTGTGATTACTTCAAATGATGGATCTTGTAAGATTTCAAAAAGAACACACATATAATGATTAAGAAATCTTTCAAGTCTACCTTGCAAGTTGAAACAAAATCATGATTCAGATACAAGTATTAACAAATATCCAATCCCTTCAGTCCCTTGTCTTTTACTCCTGTGGCATCCTTTTTTTAAACATAATTTTTATTAGTTCTTTGGGAATTTCATATCAGGAGCCTCCACCTTACTCATTTCCCCATCCCTCCATATTTACCCTTGTAATGTCTTCTCTCAATAAAAATAAGATAAAAACAAAAATACAGATATTAATTAACAAACAAACAAAACAAAACTCAAGTAAATCCAAAACAAAACAGTAAAAAAAGCAAAGCGCTTCACTCTTCTGTCTTTCCTGACTTCTCTATTGCCTTTTTATTCATCGTATTGGCTTTGAGAACTGTTGTGTATGATGCAGTAGAACCTTTTGTCCAAGTAGTTTTAATTGTAATGTTCATTATGCAATGTATTGTTGGTCAGGTTAAAGGCCTCTGGCTTCTGGTACACCATCAATACTGAACCCTCCCTGAACCCCCTCCACAGTTCATTCATGAGCTCTAACAGGTCATAGACAGGGTAGATGTTGGGGAGTGCCAACTCAAAGCCCTGTATGTGTATCTGAGTGTTAACTGACTTGGTATAACCTAGTTGCTGGGACCACCACATTCCCATGAGCAGCAAAGCCAGCTCTCCTATGCCTCTGGTAAGGGGTGGGACCGGCTATCCCAAGTGTCAAATTTGTGATGAGGAGAGGCAGTTCTACTAGTGATAGGGCCAACTCTCCTGTGCTGGAGCCCATTGGACTTGATCTCAGGGCCAGTAAAGGGCAGGGTCAGCTCTCTGGTGTGGTGGAGTGATTTCCCCAGGGCAGCGAGGGCAGGGCCAACTCAGCACAGTGTTTGTACTTCAACACGTGATTCAACCCATGTGGTTAACATGGTCAACAGACATCAACACAGATCAGGATTACAGGCAGGACCATAGTAAGACACGGACAGCAGAAGCAGCTTTGGTCCAGATGTCACCATGGCCCTGTGACACCAGTGTTCTTAAATATATTCTTGAGGAGGGGTACTTGTCTCTGCCACAGTATTGCCATGCAGTATGGTTGTAATACCCTTTCTACATCACAGATGATTACAAAACAATCAATTCTCATCTAGAACAATGTGCCTGGAAGAAGAAAAGAAGGAGGAGGAGGAGGAGGTGGAGGAGGAGGAGGAGGAAGAAGAAGAAGAAGAAGAAGAAGAAGAAGAAGAAGGAGGAGGAGGAGGAGGAGGAGGAGGAGGAGGAGGAGGAGGAGAAGAAG
>NW_026069163.1:0-1978 GCF_014885135.2 Alexandromys fortis
CCTACCTGTGAAGTGGAAGTCCAAGAATTCAGTACATATTCAGTCCAGCATGTTAGACCTGCGGGTTAATCTTTAGGCTATGTTGGAATTATGAAGAATTCTCTAATGCCAGTGAAGGTATGGACTTGCTGCAAGACGAGGGCAAGAAGATTAAGAGCAACAGCTTCTATCTTCCAAGTACTTTCACAGGCTTCCAGAAGGCAAAGGTTTGCCCCAATTTAAGGTGTGTGCACTAGCCTAAAGATATGAATTAAGGGTGTGAGTTTTACATTTTTGAGGTCCAGGTTAAATTTTTGTGTCTTCTACCTTCAAAGTCTGCATTTGAAGTGATCTACTTGCTTCAGCTTAAGCATAACATTACTCATAGTTGTGCCCTCCTTTGTAGGAGTTTAGTTAATTCCAGATCTAGTCAAGTAGGAAACCATGACTATCCATCACAAGTGCATTTTGTTTACTGGGGTCAATCTTCCATAAATAAAGGGATGATGCCCATTCCCACACAGCTGTTATTACTCTCCTTATTGTTGTAAGAATTCTTCCCATAAGCCAGACAGGAGTAGCACATGCCTTTTATGCCAGCTTCTGGGAGGCAGAGGATGGTGGATCTCTGTGAGTCTGAGGTCAGCCTGGTCTGAAGAGTGAGTTCTAGGACTGGCTACATAGCTACTTAGAAACCTTGTCGTCCCCCCCCCCCAAACACACACACACACACCAAAGAATTCCTTCCAAAACAAGAAACATGATTAAAGAAGAGGTACTTTTTTTGTTCAGTTATGGGCCGCAGTGTTCACAACATGAAGGTTCAGGTGGAAGAATTTATATATGGTGGCAAGAAGCAGAGATAGGCAGGACTCTGAATGTGGCTGTCTTCTTTCCTTCCTTTTATTCCATCCAGAATCACAGACCACAGGATGGCTCTGCCAAATGTCATTAGTGGTTTTCCTCTCCTCCTCAGTTAATCCTTCCTATACAGTCTTCCTGATCCACTTAGGGGTGTGCTCTGAGAAAATACTAAATACTTCACCTTTCCATCATGTAGACACCAAGACTCAGCTTCTCATTACCTCCTAATTTTCATCCTCACTGGTGTGTGCTGTTGTCTTTTAACTTTGACCTTCCATGCTTACTATGCTGGACCTTAGACATGAGAGAGTATTCTGGTTCCAAAGGATGCAGAATATATTCAACAGTTACTGAAGAAGGGGTTTGGAGACAGTTCCCTTTAGACTGTGATCTGTAAAATGCTCCTTACATCTATCATCTCTCTCCAGATTGACATGTCTGAATGGACACACTAAGCCGCAAGTACATGAACATGTCTTCAGTGATTGAATCCACTCAGTAAAGCCCAATCCAGTTCTCCTGAAAATTATGCCTCCAATGCTGCTCATAACTCAAGACAGGATAAATCAATCAATTGTTTCGGATTTCTGATTTTTTTAGTTTTTCATATAGGAATATTTTCCAGGTGGCTAGTTAGTAGCATCAATGACTCTTCTATATGTGGCTTTAGGGACAGGGAAACAGGTATCATTTCCCTCCAATGTGTCATTTAAAACAAAGCTAGATCCAGTGCTAGACTCTTCATTTGCAAAACATAAAGCTTTGCATTGATATTTCATTGCTCTATTAAGTATTTTCCCAAAGAGGAGAGCAGCTTCCTATGGGGAAACTTAGACCCCACTGGGGCTCAAGTACAGTATTTGTTCATGTACAGTATAACCCCAAGAATGGGGCACAAGGGGATTTTATTTCAGGTAAGTGGTTCTCTGGAGGATATGGCACAGTCAAATGGATTCAGGTCCCCATCAGGAAGAGGCATGGGTCTTAATCAACAGGATTGTCAACATAACAGAGAAAGTCTTGGTCATTACAGCAAAACAAACTGACTGGAACAAATAGAAAAGCATATAAACAGACACAAATACAAACACACATTCTGACAGAGATAGAGAGACAGAGAGACACAGAGAGAGAC
>NW_026069163.1:4358-8941 GCF_014885135.2 Alexandromys fortis
AGCACACATGCGGGACTTTACAACCATCTCTAACTGGGGCTACAGAGGTTCTGAGTTCCTGTTCCATGGGCACAGCAACCTCAGTAGACAAAACCTTATCCAAATAAAACATAAAATGAGTAAAATATTTAAAATCAGTTTATGGGTTCTAGTAGTGTTCCTGTTTTGTGAAGCCCATTTTAGTCCCTCCAACCCTGCTGATCTGTGGAGGTTTGGCCCAGTCCTCACTGCCACTTAGGACACAAGCCTTCAGTTCTCTTCCCTGGCACCGACAATGGCAGAGTGGATAACGGCCCATCATGCCCTTGTGAAAAGTGAGACAAGGAGGCCTAAGGGGAAAAAGACAACAGCACCTGGCAGTGTGTTTATTGACTCGGCTTTGAAAAATAATATTTATTGGTTTTGAAAAAGAGATGGAATTGATTAATTAAGCATTCAAAATTTTTCTTTCTGAACGTGGTTCTGTTGTTATATATTGGGAATATGATTTTTTTATTCTTCTCTGATTTCTATCTCCTTCTATAGTGGTATATTATTTGGGTTTTAATAAAGAAAGTTTACCTGAAGGTCAGTGGGCAAAGTAGCCATACTATTCAGTTATACAGGCCAGGGACTGGTGGCACACACCTTTAATCCCAGGACTCCAGTGACAGAGCCAGAGAGAGATCAAAGCCATCCTTGGCTACTTGGGATTGAATATGCCTTAAAGGGGAAACAAAGCTCACACAAAGGTGAGCCCAACACCTGTATTACACGCCTTTAATTCCAGCACTAGGGAGGTTGAGGCAGCAGTTATATGGCTGCATGGAGAAAGGCCTATAACAGAAAAGAGAGGAACTCAGTGGACTCTGGAGCGTGGAGACTTCAGCATTCATGGAGACAGGATCTCACCCATTTTCATTCTGAGGTAGAGATAAGATACAGTGGCCGACTGCTTTTCATTTCTGTTATTCAGGTTGAACCACAATATCTGTCTCTGGGTTTTCATTGTGCTAAATCTTCCTTCTGTGCAATTGTCAGAAATTCATACTCTCTTAGAAGCAGGGTCAATACCTGGGTATTCCTGTCGCCCATTCCTTTGTCTGACTCTCCTTCTTTCTCTTCTACAACTCTTTCCAGAAGAGTGTGGAGTAGTAAATTTAAAGTTTAATCCAAGCCAAGCTCTCTGTTGATTTAGGATTCAAAGTTGAAAACAACATGTTCATGTTTATGTTAGTAGTCATGTTAGTGTCATATCACACACTTTTTGTCAAAAGGAATTGCTTCTGTAGAACTCTAAAAGAACTCTCAAGCCATTTCTGACATCTCTGACAACAATTTTGAGGCCTCTTAGCAGAAATGCACCTCCTCCCAGGAACCAAGTATATAACTACTACACATGCAAGTACTAAAATGTTGGGAACTTTCCATTATCTACTTGAGTGCCCCTTGTTAATGTTCTCCAAATAGAACTCAGTTATTGAATAGGGGCAAGATAACCCTTAGGTGTTGAATCGGTTACTGGTGTTTTGACTCATTCCCTGGGAAAGGGGCAAAGTGACCCTCAGATGTTTCCTCTTACCTCACCTGATCTGACAACTGCTCTCCAGCCAATTATCTGTAATAGCCCTTTGAATATACCAATCATAATAGGTTAAAAAAAAAGCAACCCCCAGAAACCTCCTTCTAGCCCATGTCTAGAAATAGCTCATTTAAAATGCTATTTATATGCATTCTTAACTTTGGTCTTTGATAATATATAGAAGTCTAAGATAATATATGTTTACTATCTCATCATTTAGAACACTATGGTTTTTTACATTAGGCATTGGATTTCTTAAAATTTTCCTGGTGAGACATGTTTATCACAATGACTGGGAATGGCTTGACCATGTTTGAAATGTAAAAGTATTGGACCCTGCAGTCCAACTACCAGGAGGAGTCGCTCCAAGAGTCCATTCTGACACCACAGTTGATGTAAAAGCATGAGGATTTTATTAATTCTGTCATGAAAAGGCCTTTCAGCATTCGAGAATCCAGAAAGACCCTGAATAGCTGGTACAGGCTATTTTTAAAACAAAAAGCCACAAAAGAAAAGGGTTTTCTGGGGGTTGTTTTTTAACTATTATTCAAAGGGCTTATTCAAAGGGCTATTACCAATAATTGGCTGGAGAGCAGTTGTCAGATCAGGTGAGGTAAGAGGAAACATCTGAGGGTCACTTTGCCCCCTTCCCAGGGACTGAGTCAAAACACCAGGAACTGACTCAACACCTAAGGGTTATCTTGCCCCTATTCAATAGCTGAGTTCTATTTGGAGAATATTTACAGGGACTCATGGACATGATGGAAGGTTCCCAACATTTTGGTATTAGTACATGCGTGTGTAGTTTTTAACTCTTTGGATCGCAATGGGAGCACTGCTGCTGAGAGGCCTCAAAATTGGCCTCAGAGTTGTCAGAAAGGCTTTAGAGTTATTTTAGAGTTCTACAAAAGCAATTCCTTTTGACAAAAGGGTGTGATTTGATACTAACATGGCTACCAACATAAACATGAACGTGCTGTCTTCAATTTTTCATGACTAAATCAACAGGGAGCTTTGCTGCGATTAAACTGTAAATCTACTACTCCACACTAATCTGGAAAGAGTTGTAGAAGAAAAACAAGGAAAGTCAGACAAAGGAGTGGAAGAGAGGAATACCCATGCATTGACCATGTTTCTAAGAGAGTATGAATTTCTGACAATTGCACAGAAGGAAGATTTAGCACAATTAATGAAAACACAGAGATTGTGTTTCAACCTGATAACAGAAAAGAAAAGCAGTCATCCACTGTATCTTACCTCTACCTCAGAATGAAAATGGGTGAGATCCTGTCTCCATGAATGCTGAAGTCTCCAGAGTCCACTGATTTCTTCTCTTTCCCTTTATATGCCTTTCTCCATTAAGCCATATAACTCCTGCCTCAATGTCCCTAATGCTGGAATTAAAGGCATGTGATCCCAGGGATTGAGATCACCTTTGTGTGAGCTTTGTTTATTTTTTAAGATAGATTCAATCTCAAGTTGCCCAGGATGACTTTGAACTAAAAGAGATCTATCTGTCTCTGTCTCTGGAGTCCTAGGATTAAAGGTGTGTGCCACCAGTCCCTGGCCTGTGTAATAGAATAGTATGGCTGCTTTGCCCTCTGACCTTCAGGCAAACTTTCTTTATTAAACCACAAAAAATATATCACTATAGAAGGTGTGATAAATCAGAGGAGAATAAAGATTCATATTCTCAATATCTAATGACAGAACCACTAGTCAAGAAGAAAAAGTTGAATTCTTAAAAAAATAAATGCCCTTGTCCTTTTTTAAAACCAATAAAGGTTATTTTTCAAATTTGATTCAATCAACACACTGCTAGGTGCAGTTGCCTTTTCCCCTTATGCCTCCATGTCTCACTTTTCACAAGAGCATGATGGGCCATTATTCACTCTGCCACTGTCAGTGCTAAGAAAGAGAACTGAGGACTTGTGGTCCTACATGGCAGTGTAGACTGGGCCAAACCTCCCCAGCTCAGCAGACTTGGAGGGAGTAAAATGGGCTTCACCAAACAGGAACACTACTAGAACCCACAAACTGATTTTAAATATTTTACTCATTTTATATTTTATTTGGGTAAGGTTTTGTCTACAGAGATGGCTGTACCCATGGAGTAGGAATGCAGATCTTCTGTAGTTCAAGTTAGAGATGGTTGAAAGACGCCCATGTGTGCTGGGAAGTGATCAAGGGTTCCCTGCAGAAATAACTATTGCTTTTGTCTACTGATTCATCATATTTCCAGCTCACACATGCTGAGATTGGAGGAAAAATGTTTTCCTTTTCTTGCCCTTCTTTTGTAAATAAACATTCATGTTTATTCTTTCCTTTGTTCTGAGCCCTTGATCATATGGTCTGCACATCCAATGCAGACAGTTTCCTAAAAAGAAACCTTACTGGGATGAGCTTGGGATCAGCAAAACCCTGAAACCCAGTGTCCATCTGATTGGACAAAAATCAGAGTAGTCTAAGGTAAGGGTACAAGTTGTATAGAGTATACCAGAGTCCAGTACTTCCACTCACCCTACCTGCCCTTCACTCATTTAGAGAGGTGTTGAAGCCAGGCCTAGCACCTGTGTTTCCCAAAATTCACTGTAAATGGATCTCAGAGCCCAGAGTCTAAAGAGGCGTCATTAGTAACAATACTGAATGTTTCTTCTGGAAGACACACATAGGTCACAGCCCACAGAGTCCTAAGATAGCTTCAGGCATTTAAGGGGGTGCTCCAGGAAAAGACCATGTGCAGGAAACAGAGAGGCACATACTTCAGCCACGAAGTGGGGATAGGAGTCGTCCACAGTCTTCCAGCACGAGGTCTGAATAACCTCGGAAGCATTTCGTCATTGGCTCCTGGTGAGAATGTGGGGCTTGCAATGAAATTGCCCAAGATTCCCTCCAAGCAAAAAGAGAAGTTGCTGATGGTCCATCTGTAGAAGAATCTCTTGACTCTGATCTGTGTGTAGCCTCTGCTCTCAGCTGCCAGTTCTCCTGACATGTCTGCTGCTGGGAGTGGGAAGGTTTACCT
>NW_026069164.1:0-9027 GCF_014885135.2 Alexandromys fortis
ATATATGAAGATAAATCTTGTATATGGAGATTAATTGTTAAAACATATAATTTCAGAGAAGAGGCTAAAATTTTAGAACAACAGAAAAAACCAAAAGGACTTGAGACTTCCCAAGATCAAATTCTTGGTGAGGGCACTTATGTTGACCAACAGGTTCAAGTTCTTTATGATGAACAAATCTTGTCCCTATGCCACAAAACAGCCTTAAATGCCTGGGACATAATTCAAGAACCAGGAAAAAGAATTTAATCATATACCAGGGTTAAACAGGGCCAAAGACAACCCTTTAGGAACTTTTAAAAATGTAATGTATAATTAAGAAATACAGGTTAGTAATCATCTATAATAGTCAAGCTTATAGTCACGTTAGTTAGGTTTTCTAGATATATAGAGATGTATTTCGGTTAGGTAGGTATTCTTCAAATCTTTCAGAGACCTTCATTTAAAATGTTTTAAGAGCTTAGGACTTTTCATGACAACAAGACACATCTGCTCCTGGCAGCACCAATCTACTTCAAGAGGAAGATGGGCATCAAAGAGACTTCCTTATGAAGTTGGTTAGCCATTTGGGCAAAAAACTGCTCTTGTCTGGACTGCATGATCAACTGGACATGCAGGACCCACAGAGAAATGACTGCTGAACTTGTCTAAAGGTCTTTTGGGGTTCCTGCTTCATGAAAGAATAGAAAAAGTCTGCTAGACATTCTGCAGGACACAGAAGAAAGTGACTGACAAACTGTCAATATAGGTAGAACTGTCTTTGAAATTTCCTGTTTCGTGGAAAAGTCTGCCAGATACTATGGGCCTGTTGGCTGAAGATGGATGCCCCAACAGTAGAGAAGAACTTTGGGTGACTGTCCAGGCAGGGAGATGTCTCTGTCAATTCTAGGGTTTTGGAAGTTGCTTACAATGCACTTCCTGTTTACTTAGGTAATATTAAATCCTGTTGCGGTCTTTGATGGAGTTGAAGAATAGATATAGTTTTCCTTAGTTATGATAAAAGATAAAATAGATATAAATATTGTAACTGTAATTCTTGCTTAATACCTGTTTTGTTATATGTAATTTTACTATGTTAAAACCTTCCTTTTTCTTTAAATAGAAAAGGGGAGGTGATATGTGATTCCCCTCTGTATGCAGTAAATATCATTGGTTAATAAAGGAACTGCTTTGGCCCATAGCAGAGCTATAGGAGACAGACCCACTGCTAGGTGGGGAAAACTAAACTGAATGCTGGGTTAAGAAGGGAGAAATCAGTGAGAAGCCATGTAGCCCTGCCAGAGCTGGATATAATTTTACCTGGTAAGCCATTGCCACAAGGCAATATACAGATTAATAGAAATGGGTTAAATTAATATGTAAGAGTTAGTGAATAAGAAGCTATAACTAATAGGCCAAGCAGTGATTTAATTAATACAGTTTCTGTGTGATTATTTTGGGATCGAGCAGCCGGAACAACCAAGCGGCCTCCTTCAACACCATATTCCAGTCCTGCACAAGAGCTACAAGAACTCTTAACCACCAAACCATTTCTCCAGCCCAATAATTTTATTATCTAAAACCTTCAGTCTAGTAAGGAAAAAACTATACTAGAAGTAAAGAGGTTATTTATTTATTTGTTTGTTTGTTTGTTTTTAAGGCACACTATATACCTCAGCAGAATTAAAAATCAAGATCTTTAATTTTTTTTACTTTTTATTTTTGCTAAGACAGCTGTAAGCAACCAGTTGGATTGTACTGCCACCCACTGGGGAAAAAGCAAATAGCAATGTAACGCCTGCCCATTTCTTAATACCAAGAAGACATGGCTGACCTTTACTGGCAATTGGGTAAGAAAAATATAAGTTATACAATATACAATAAAGTAATATAAGCTGGTGTTTGTACAGCCTGAATAAAGTTAAGACTAATTATGGCTTACTTTCCACTAATTTCATTATTTATTGGTTTGTCAAATATAGTATCTACAAACCAAGATATATTTAGCTTAAAAGGTACCAAGAAATCTTACATTTGCAGTGAATGCAACTGTCACTAGTATAATAACCAGTGCTATGATTTTTGTGTTTCACATAATTACTCAGAAGACTCCATATTAAGCTAAACTTTTATAAGATTTTACCAAAATATTAAAATTACTTAAAGGTATATTGCTTTTGGTCTGTCCCATAGCAGTACATATAAAAGAAAGGAAGACTAAGTGATTTTTAAGACATGTAGTATACAATTAGGACAATGTGTTTCCCTTGTTGCATATTTTAATTCTATAAACAATCACAGCACTATTTTTGAAAATAAAGTGGGAACTGAACCTTTTCTTTAATTTTTTTGTTGTTTGTTTTTACTGCAAGTTTTGGTGTTATGGTATTTATATTTTGAAACAAATTATAAATGGTAATTTTAAAAGCTAATTTTAGGGATCCTGACCATGGATATCATCTTGACTCAGACAGAAAGGCGCATACTAATAATGCAGCCACTCAAAAGAGACATCTGGACAGAGGCAGGATTCATGTTGCAAGCTAAATTCCAGATGCTGGTTCTGTTTCAGAAATAAATATTTAAATGGTCAGCAGTATTTCCCTACTATATTGAAAAAAATATTTAAAGGCATATCATGAAAATATTTCATAAAATTCTATTAACTTTAGCAAGAAATACAACTAGATGTTTTGCCTCAGGCATACATACCTTGTAGGAAAAACACAGCATGCCAATAATGTCTTCTCAAGTTCATGCACATTCCTATTTATATGCATATTTGAGAGTTCACACAGAAAGAAGGTAATTTACTCAAACACAGAGGTCACCCACAGGGCACAATTTCCTCTTACTTCAAAGGTTCTGTATAGTAATGAAAAATCTGAGCCAGCTAATTATAGAAGGAAACCATCTCACTCTTAATTTTCAGGTACATATTTAGTGGATACCTAAGTATCAAAAATTATAGCCTTGAAAGAGAAAAATTAATACTGGATCATTTGTCTTGGTTGATAATTTTCTTTTTTTTCTGATACAGATATTAGATACTTTTCAGATATTTTCCATTCTAATTGTCTCTGTAATAATACTAGAAGGAAGGAGCTACAAGTCAAGATTTGTACTTGCCTCTTGGAAGCCACAATAATAAGTTATGAAATATTTCTCATGTTTCTTGGATGGGTATCTAGGAGTCAAATAGAGAAATATGTACTGAGCCATTAATAAATAGCAGTGAGTGAACTGAGATCATATGTAGAGTGTTTAACACTTTATTGCAGTATCCTGAAAAATTATGCATAAATTAAAATTAAAGTTATTAAGAACTAACACTTCTCTATCCTTTGAAGCACATAAACAGAAGAGAATTTGTGACATTAGAAACACTACATTCCTGAACCAAATTCTAGGATGTATACAGACAAGATTTATTTAAGAACAAAGTCAAGACCTCGACAATCATATCTAAAAGATCTATATGCTCAATGAAATAGGCATATGCTTAAAACTTAGAGTTCTTCTCTAGACTGTTATAAAGAAGAAGTAATTCTTTTGAGTGACATAATTAGATAAAGTTTAAATTTTATCAGTTGCAGGTTAAAGGTTTTATGATGACAATTAAGGTAGTCATTAATCTGATTACAGTGGAAGGCCAATTTAGGTGTCGTCCCCACTGTTGCTTAGTAGTTTGGGAGGTACTTTTGTCTATGTGTTGGGTTGGATTAAGAAGGAAGATGGGGAAAGAAGGAGGAGGGGAGGGAGTGGGAATGGGGACAGTTATGTAAAGTCAGAAAATGTTGTATTAAATATTAATAAAAAGCAGTTTAAATTTTAGTTATTGGATCCCAGAAGCACTTTTAAACCTATAATTTCTGTTATTTATTAAATAATACCGTGATATTTAGTACTGTGATAAATATTCTACATTTATGTTGTTAACCTTCACACCAAATCTTCTAATAATCATGTCCGTTTGAGGGATAATTGACTTGTTCTTATTACCACAGAGCATGTAGATATGAAGATCTTTGAGTCCTCAAACTCATGCTCTTTATGGAGCTATCTTGTGCTATTTATATAAACTGAGGACATAAAACAAATACCAAATTTTTGTATTTTGAACTGATAAAATATTATTTAGAATAGTACACATTTTAGTAAGTTGTCCACAAGAGAAAATAATTTTTGATAGGTTTCTTGGAGCTATCTAATTGATCTTGCTGATAAGTGAGAATTTCTTTGGTGATAAAAATCTTAAGCCAGTTTAGGCAGGTTCACACCTGGGATGAGTGACACTCCTTGATTCATGAACCTCTGGTACAATGGAAGGGTGTGGATTCTTGACTCAACCTGATAGTTTATTTCAGTCCTAAGTCTACTCCTACTATTTAGGCTGGTCTGTTGTTTATATATTTTTGTATAATATAAATACATACATTCTTTGTCAAACATATTTATAATTTTATCTTTTAGTATAAAATTTTGAAGTAATATTTTGCAACAAGGCATAATATATTTTAGTATTTAACAAATAAGCAAATATCTAGGATAGTAATACTCATATCTTTACTGGGTTACTTAAGTTTTAAGTTTCATAAAGGTTTTAAAGAAGTTAAATTGATTTTAATGATTTTTTTTAATTTCCTAAGAAGTTAAGAAAATCAAGAGAGCCTCTAGGATGTTTGCTCAATGTAGACAAAGTGCCTCCTGAGTGCTGGGATTAAAGGGTGCAAGAGGATTGATTCGATTGACTGGAGTGCCAGTAACCTGGTCTACTGCTCCGTGACCTGTGACACGTCACTAGATGTTCTGGAGTGCCAATAACCGGGTTTACTGCTCTGTGACCTGTTCAGGTCACTAGACGTTCCTGAAAGATTTTCTTGTAAGTTAAAAAAGAGCTGAGAAAAATGAGAGCAAATTCAATTGGAAGTAGTAGTCAAGGAAAGCATTTACATCTATAAATGTAGATAACTACAGTTTATATTTCAACTGATACCTACTAGCAATGCAAACTTTTTTGTTTGTTTGTTTGTTTGTTTATTTTTTGAGACAGGGTTTCTCTGTGGTTTTGGAGCCTGTCCTGGGACTAGCTCTTGTAGACCAGGCTGGTCTCGAACCCACAGAGATCCGCCTGCCTCTGCCTCCCCAGTGCTGGGATTAAAGGCATGCGCCACAACCGCCCAGCTCAAATGCAAACTTAATATTATGCATTAGAGTCCTTTCAAACTAGCCATCAGAATTCATTACAGAGTGGACTCCATCACATTTTCCATAAATTTAAATTTCTTTGCACAGTAAGGATCTATAAAAGGATAAAGACTGCAGGTAATTACTTAAATTTGTTTTTCTTTTATAGGTGAAGCAAAACAACTTGGTAGCTATCATTAGCTCTCCATTCTCTCCTCTTCTACACCTGAGTATGACTGAAATTCAATCCCTTGTAGTCTTTGTCTTGACCTGCCTTGACCTGAGGGAATATCTTGTTCATACTTTTGGAATGATAGACACTTCTTTCTCATCAGAAGTTTCTTTAGATACTAGCTATTTCATTGTTTCTTGGTGTGGCTTAGAAAAAATATCCTTTGAACTCTTTGCCAAAGGAACTTTATATGCCACCACCTGAACTGACTGAGCAATATGCTTATAAAGAGAGAATACTTTCTGGATTTAAGCTTTCAGTTTGGGGACAAAATTAGTCGTATACCATAGGGAAACACTTAAAAATGCAATGTATTTTTTCTGTATTCATCCAATGCTTCCATAGTAACAGTGGTAAATTTCCGTGGAAAATTTATCATCTATTTCTAATGTCTTTTGTACTGGTAAGTCTTTTAGGATGGAAATAAATGTCTGAATCATCGGGCTATTAATTAGAATGCAGAATTCTTACAGGAACTACTAAGTTGCAGCTATTTTATAATTAGCATAATTCACAACTAGAAATGTGCTGCTTCCAGGAAGTTCTTCTGCTCTTACTAGCAGCAGAATGCTAAACTTAGTGTGACTGGTGTCATACATATTGTCTTGTGCATTTTCCCTGAAAACGTTTGGAAAAAGTGAGTGTGTATCTCAAGTTAGAACTAAAAATGCTACATATTTAAATATATTTATTAGAACTATATCTTATATTAAGCAATATGAACTAGATATTCAAGGAGCTTCCCTAACTATTCCATAACTATTGGACATCCAAAACAGAGTACTATTTTCTAAAATTGTAGAAATTGATATATGAATACTGTGAGTAGATATATACTTACATTGAATGTGCTACTGTATTATAGTCTTATAAAAAATGTGACACTAGATGCCAAGAGTTTGCAAGTAACTATGTGACTTACTGTTTGTTCCCTTTTGTTAATGCTATGGGATCCTAGTCTTTTAAATTTACAGAAGGTATTAGAATAAATGGTATATTTCATCTTTTCTCCTTTTGCTATCTATAATCAACAATTTCCCTATTAATTCTATCAAAACTATAAAAATTGTCTATAAAACAAAGAAAAATATATATGAGGAAATTGTTCTTATATTTAGTCTACATCTCAACAATTTAAATTTAAAAAACTTATGTTTTATTCTGAAAAGTATGAGAGGCAAAATTCTCATCTTACCAATCAGAACCAACAGAACTCTGCCCCTACAAGGATTCTAACGTTCCTTTAAGTATTAATATTTTATACAGAAATTAAAATATAAAATATTTTTTTCAATAAATCTGGAGGTGCAATTTCTTTCCCAGTATTTAAAATATGTTCCCTCTGAAGGAGAGAACATCATGTTCAGAGCACTGGCTTTGCCACAATGAGAATTGGAGGGATTACTTTTTTCCACCGTGACGATACCCAGATCTGAACTATTTCATCAAAAAACTAAGTCCTTTGTTTGAAGACAAAGTAGTTTTCCAAGTATCACATCCAAAGTTTTCAATAGAAAAAAAAAAACAATACTTAAAAATATTAGAATGTTTGGCTATACTTACATGCCTTCAAAATTATATTTATTGAACAATAACTAAGCAGATGTTTTTCCAAATATGTTATGAATTACTATCAAAAAATAATAAAGTCACTTTTGCTTCATGCAATCAGAATATTATTTTGTGACCTCTGGTCTGCTATAATACAAACTTCCCATTCTCATGAACACTCTGAATGTCTGTTAATGAACATTTCTGGTCTCATTAATAGTAATTGATTCAATAGACATATGCCTACCCTGCACACTGCTTCATACACTGTGAGTCGTGGGGATAGTTTGAGCTACACCATGGTTACCTTTGGATTATAGATTTTCCTAAGGTTAAACCAGCCACACTAGATCCACCATGGACTGGCTGATACTCTCCCTAAAGCAAGATCCTTTGACCTTGTGAACTCCCATAAAACGTGAGGAACGAATTCTAAATAAACAAACTCAATTAGATGGTGAGCTAACTAAATGCATGATTATGACATTCACGGTGACATTAATGAATTTATCTTAAAGTGAGTTTATAATCCCATTGTGAACAAAGTGTATTAGGTGGCAGCACAACAGTATGAAAAAATGAAACAATCTCTACAACTGCTGCTCAGGAGACTTAACTTTTCCTAGCATGCATATTTTTAACTAGAATTCCATGTTCTTCATAATGACTCAGTTGATCAGTTATGTCTTTGGAAATAACACATCGACAAGACACACACACACTCATGTGTGTAGCACATATATAGCATAGAGATGAGAAAAAAATAAAACAAAACAACAATAAAAAACCTTCTCATTAATGGCAATAGAACTACCCCGGATATGCTTTCAAACAGACTTGTACTCAGGATTCCTGACAGATATAACTCGAGGGGTAAGATTTGTCCTGGAACATGCTCATGAGCACAGCTTGTGATGGTGGGAGTGAGATCCTGGGTGGGCTGTTTATACCATATAGTCACTCTGGAAGGTGTCAGAGATTAGCAGAAACTAAGGTGAGACTATAGTTCATGACGCTTGCACCCAGTTCCCCCAGAAGGCACCACCCTTTAAATATTAAATCTTCCAAAAAAGCACTGCGAACTGGAGACCACGTGTCAAAGCATATGCATCTGTGGAGCACAACACCAATCCTCATGGCATTTTAATCCTGTCTAGATGATATTTCACACATTGCCTGCAAATAGAAATTTTCTCATATAATTGTTGGTGCTTTAAAGTTCTATATTTACTAGTACATCAATATATCAATTATATCATCACAAATTAATGTACTACATATTACATTATATACATCTAGTTATTTTGCTGTCACTATGCTACAATACAATTACCAAGGAAATTCATAAAATAAAACATTTAATTTGTGGTGCCTGGACTCAGAGGGTTAGAGCCCATGACCATCGTGGAAAGAAGCGTATCAACAGGCAGGCAGGCACGGTCCTGGAGCGGTAGCTGAGAGCTTAGATATTGATCAAAAGGCACAAGGCTGAGATAAGTCACTGGGAATGATGTGGGGTTTTGAAACCTCAAATTCCACTTCCTTCAACAAGGCTTTCCTTCCAGTCCTCCCCAAATGATAGACGAAGAATTCAAATATATGAACTTATGGAGGTCATCCTCATCCAAACCACCAATATATCTCTATAATAGTTATTAGTCAGGATTCTCTAAAAGAAAATAACTGATATAATACATATAATACATATATATGTGTGTATATGTTTATTCTTAACAATTTGTTAAGAATTGAAGTATCCCAATCATCCTGTTTCCTCAAGTTCCCCCAATCCTCCCCTTCTCACTTTTCTCTCCCCATTCCCCCTTATCCCCATCCCACCCCACCCCCAGGATCCCAATTTTCTCCCCGGCAACTTTGTCTACTTCCCATAGCCAAGAGGATAACTATATGTTTTTCCTTGGGTTCACCTTCTTATTTAGCTTCTTTAGGTTCACCAGGTATACACTCCGTGACCTTTATTTATGGCTAGACACCAATTATGAGTGAGTACATCCCATGTTCATCTTTTTGGGTCTGGGTTACCTCACTCAGGATAGTGTTTTCTATTTCCATCCATT
>NW_026069165.1:0-2924 GCF_014885135.2 Alexandromys fortis
CAAGTCCCCCTCCCTCGTCAGCCCAAAGAGCAATCAGGGTTCTCTGCCCTGTGGGAAGTCCAAGGACCACCCTCCTCCATCCAGGTCTAGTAAGGTGAGCATCCGAAAATGTCACATATGGGACATTCAGTAAAGTAAGTTTTCAGAAAAATTAAAGTGGACCTTAGAGTGGTAGTTTCCTATAAAAACTCAGTGACAGCCACACACATCATTTTACATTTTCTATTGTTCACATTCAGAATGCACCTTGGACATTCTATATAGAAGAGGAAAAACAGGTACTATTCACCACATAACTCATACAATGCACTGCTAATAAAATATATTGTGCTAATTTTTAGATAATACAATGACTATTTTAAAATTAACCAGATCCTAATTTGAGCATAAATGTCACTGAAGATGCATAATCTGTACTTCAATTCCATATTTAAAAGTTTTCATCAACTGAATCTATTAATAGTTTTCCATTTAAACTAGTTAAAATAAGATAAAAATAAAGTTATTTCCATATTCATATTAGGCACATTTTATTGTCCAATATCCACATATAGCTAATGGCTACCATAATGAATAGACTATAATAAGGAAATAAATAGGATAATTAAAATCTATTAAATGGCTTTACTATCTAATTAAGTGATATCTAATATCCCATCTTACCTATTTCTGCCATAAATGTAGATTATCATTTAGTAGTTAACCAAATTGACATATACATAAATACCATAAGATCATACACATTTTAAATTCCCAAAGGATTGGTAATTTTTTACCTAAATATAGGTGAGCACGTTTGGAAGTTTATGACAATATTTAATATACTGACCATTGAAAAGTTCTGAATAAAGATTCTGGAACTCAACTCAAAGCAAGCTAGCGTAGATATAATACTATTTTCATAGAAACAAAAGAATGTAGAAAGTAGCTTAAAGGGAAAACATACTGCCGTAACTAATCTAACATCTAATAAAGTAGATTTCTAGCCAAAATTAGATAGACAAAGGAAATATTATATATTAATAAATAGAACAATCCATCAAAAATATATAACAACAATAATTATAAAGACACCAAATGCTAGGCTTCCATTCACATAAAACAAACACATTGAAAGAGGCTCTTTGCTCCAATGAATTACTGGTGCATTTTGGTCAAAATCTATTGCCTGACACCATATAAGACTCTGGTTTTTGCTCCATTAATGTATTTGTGTATTTTTAGCCACATCGGCTATTTTATTATTTATTATTATTTGTTTTCAAATCAGAAGTCTATATCTCCCTGGTTATTTTGTCTTCCAAATTAAATTTTTCTCTTTTAAAAAACAGAATTTTAGCAAGGCAGTGGTGGTGCACGCCTTTAATCCCAGCTCTGGGGAGGCAGAGGGAGGTGGATCTCTGTGAGATCGTGGCCAGCCTGATCTACCAGAGATAGTTCCAGGACAGGCTCCAAAGCTACAGTAAAACCCTCTCTCAAAAAATCAAAAAGTTAAAAAACAAAAACAAAACAAAGCAAACAAAACAAAACACACACACAAAAAAAGAAAACCCAGAACTTTGATATAAACATTTAAATTAGGTTAGTAATTAATATCAAAATCATCAAAGAACTTTTCTTTCTATTACATTGAACCCCACAATTAAGCTCTAGAAAATTACGTTAAATATATTGATTTACCTTATTGATGAATATGGTAACATCTTTCCATCTATTGAAGTATTTAATTTTTAGATCACTTTTTATTTAAAAAAAGCAGACTGTTCACCTTTTATCATATTTATTCCTAAGTATATCTATTACTTATAATTTGAATTTTTTTTAGTTTGATTTATGAAACAGTGTTTCTCTGTGTAAAAGCTCTGGCTATACTGAAACTTAACTTTGTAAACCAGGCTAACCTCTACAGCTCAAGTGCTGGAATTAAAGTTGTGCACCACCTGACAACAAAACCGAACTTCAGAATTTTATTTGCAAGTTATTTCATTACAAGTTGTTATAACTGGTTTTGGAATACTGAACTTACGAGTCTTGGTAGCTATTTTTCGTAGAAAATGTTTTTGCAGATTTTAGTCATAGCAAGCCCTCAGTTACTATGTTTTCACTTTTCTGTCACTTTGATTCACTTCATCTGTTTCTTAAATAAACTTTGACAATTTGGTTATTTTGGTAAAAAGAAATGCTCAGTTTACCTGTCAACGATGTATAAGAATAAAGTCATTCCTAGCAGACCCCTTTTTTTTCCATTTGAATTTTTGAGATCTATGGTATCGTTCACTCTCTGTTTATACTGATAATTCATGTCTGTTATTTTACTATTTCTCCAGCTATATAGATTTTACTAGTTTTTAGAGAAAACTCAGTTTCATTCCATTGATTTTTTTTCTCTATTGCTTCTTTGCTTTCTGTTTTATTGATTTCTGCTGTGAAGTTTGTTATTTGAGGATTACTTTCCCTCTTCCAGGTTCTAAAAAGAAAACAGGTGATTGATTGGAGGCATTTCTTGCTTCTCTTCCTAGAAATGTTTGGCTTGGGATCTCTGGCATACTATCTCTTGTATGCTCATCAGTTGTATGTGTGTTTCTAGTTTCTCACGGTTCTGTATGTGTCTTTGCATTTACAATGTATCTCATGTGGACTACAGACACTAGGCTCCCAATTTTCCATCAACTGACAAGTTGTCTTTGCATTGTAATATTTAACAATTTGACAGTTACAGCATTACTGATGTGGTAAAGTCAAACCTGACAATCTTACTGTGTATTTTTGTATTGTTCCTCCATGCCTACTTTTATTTTAGCCAAATAAAATATCATATCATTTCATTTGTTCATTTATTTACGTGCATGCTCTCAAATTTAGTGCCACAGACATATATATATATATATATATGTGTGTGTGTGTGTGTGTGTGTGTGTGTGTGT